>NC_056732.1:280643127-280680627 GCF_019279795.1 Protopterus annectens | reverse complement strand
AGCCATATTGTGGACCAATATTTGGTTAAGTGAGCTGCTCAGATTCATTATATAGATTATATAGATTGAGGGAATCAAACCCACAGCAACATGATGAAGCCTTTTATCAGTTCATATACTTAATTCCCTGTAATATTTTTCCATGTCGTTTCTACAAAGGTGAGATAACTGATATCATCTGACCATGCTTACCTCAAGCAAGGGAGCTGTCATCTGAGTTTGGTCAAATTAAGTTTCAGTTCACAAGACTGGTCATTACAAGGATATACTTTTCTCTGAATGTAGGTGGTACATGCAGTGTTTTTACTTAGAAAGTAGTGAAATTATTTTTTTGTTTGAAGAAACTCACTTTTGTTAGTAATAGACAATATACATTTTAGACAAGAAGATGAAGAGAAGGAATTAGGATTACTATCATTTGTCTATGATTCCCTATCACGAAGATAAGTTTTTCTCGATGCTGTCTGATGCAGGTGGGACATAATGACAGCTGGACAGGTATGTGAGGAATGGAGGGAAGATTTGGGGCTGGTGAGCTTGTCAGTTGGGCAGGGCTCAGGTACATGCTGCCAAGGTTCTTGGATGACCGGTTGGACTGGGAAGGGGGGAGGTTGGAGGAGGCAGCCACTGTGGTCTTTGTGGAGCACATACTAATAGCTGACTAACAACTTCAACTAGGAAGGTCATAGAATGGTTAAATATGCTGATTTTACTTATAAATAAGTTCTTTTAATAAATTGATAGGATTTAGTTCTATTTACCATAGATATCAGTAAAAAAAAAATAGGTGTTCTAACATTGAATATGTCGCAGGCACTTTCAGTGTGGAACTGGGAGGAACATTAACATTTTAAGAACCCAAATGAAGTATGTTCGTCGTAATGCTGTACACTGGAGAGGTTTGTTGCAGACTGTGCTCTCGCGCAGGCACGGGTAAAGTTAACTGTCAAGGGGGAGGGTTGAGAAGTAATGTTGAGGGATGGGCACACCGTGTCCTTTGACATTTGTTGTGCTGTTGCTGTGGGTTGAGTTGGGGGTGTTATCCAGCTTGGAGGGACATTGGTTGTGCTTCATGCCCTCATATAGTGAGGTTGCGATCACTGTGCGTGTGGCTCTGATACTTTAAATATATTCCACTGGTAGTTAAATTTAGCTTGGGGTATTTGATTCGTTCATAGGAAGCATTGCTTCAGTTATAGCTGCTTTGTCATGGATTGGAGTGGCTGTGGTACATTCCTTCCTGGGTTGGCAGGATAGGTTGTCCTTAAAGATGTATTGAAACGTGTTATGTATTTTGGATGTTTTACATGTATTTTCTTTCTTGCAGATGGGGTCTTGGAATGCTGTGGCTGTAGTTTGGAATAGGTGGGTATAAGGTGGAACCTTCTTGTCCCTATTTGAAGGTTTAAATTTGTCTTTTTCTTTGTAGATGATGGTGTGTCGAGTTCCAGTGGTGAGATACAGTGAGTTTGGAGACGATCATGCTTTGGTGTCGAATAAGTGGTGGGGTAATCAGAAATGGATAGGTTAAAAGGCAAGCACAGTGATTCAGAAGAAGAAGAAGAAAGAAGCACAACCAACTTTTGATTACTGTAGAATAAGTAGTATGTTTTATGACCTTGTTTGATTGTCATAGTGAGTATGGTTTTGCTGCATGTTTAAATCTGAATGCATGTTTCAATGGAAGTCCTGATCACTTGGGTGGGCACATTGAGGTTACAGATGGAGTGTTGAGTGAGTAACAGTCAATGCCCTGATGGAAATGGACTTGAAAGGTAATGGTTTTGTTTTGTGGATGTTTTGAGTGCTGGAGAGGCTATAGGGTAGTAGGTAATTTTATTCAATGGTCATTAAGTCACATTACAGTTGGGGCGGTGGTGATTTCTTGCAGATGTAGGACATGTTTATTTGGCCAGTTTGGGTAGGTTATTTTGGTAGGGTTAATAGCTGATGTAGTTTAATTTCTACATGCGGGATGGGGTTGGCATGTTACTAATCTTGTGTTGACCAGGTGGCATAGGGCATTTTTCATTCTGGTATAATCTGGTTTTGACCTGTGGTATAGGGCAATTTCAGTTTGATATATTGTTGGTGGCATTCAAGGGTATTGATAGAGTAAAGAGGGGTCAGACTGCTAAAGCCATCATGGGGTTTAGGTGCTTTACTTTTGATATGGGTAGTTGGTGTTGGCAAGGCCGTTGTTAAAGGGGATGTTGAAGCTTTTCAGGTTCTGCATGTCATTGGGCAAGTAGAAGGAATTGTTTGGGAAGGGTGATATGCAATTGCTTTAATTTGGTGGTTAGGGTTGAGTATTCTTGCTCCAGTGGCATGTGATGCTTTGGTAAGCATTAGGTAATTGCCAGGGGATGGTAATGTCCTGGTAATTATTATACACTGAATGATGTTTGGCCTTATCCCCTAAGGGTGGCTAGCTGATGGAAATTGGTGGTGAGGGGGAACAGCCTGGGAAGGCTGGTGGCAGAGAAGAGGGACAGGCTTGCCCTCTTCTGTTCCCCCTCTGGTGTCTGATGGTGCATTTGTAAAGTAAGTGAGCAAAGGTATGGATGCTGCTTACTGGGTTGGATGAGCAGGTATGCTGGCCTGATTAATATTATAAGGGTGTTTATAAGTAAGGTAAGCGAGCAAAGGTATGGATGCGGCTTACTGGGCAGGATGAGCAGGTATGCTGTCCTGATTAATATTATAAGGGTGTTTATAAGTAAAGAAAGTGAGCAAAGGTATGGGCGCTGCTTACTGAGGTAGGATGAGCAGGTACACTGTCCTGATTAACATTGCATAGATGTTTATGCTGTGTTTAGAATCAAATACACTATGTTAGTTGTATTTAACAAATTTTGGTAATCAAAGTTATGTTATGGAAGTTTTAATAAAGGTCATCAAATGTCATTTGGTGTGTTGTGTTTATTGAAGGGGACTGGGACAAATAAGGCTTGGCACAAGCCAAGTTGTCCTGGGACATCTTCAAGGGGGTGTTAGGTTGATATTAATGGGAGTTCAACGGGTTGGGGAGGTGAAAGGGTTAAATGGTGGAAGGGTTGATTGGAAGGAAACGTGATAAGGGTGGGAGGTGCTTAAGGGATTTAGATTAGTGTAGCTGGGTAAGTAATTACATTTTGGCATGAACTTGCTACCCTCCCACCCTCCCTTTTTTGTTGGCGAATTGGTGGGATTGTGGTTGGTTTATTCCGGTAGGCAGGGAAGAGGGACAAGCTTGCCCTCTTCTGTCCCCCCTCTGGTGTCTGGTGGTGCATTTGTAAAGTAACTGAGCAAAGGTATGGATGCTGCTTACTGGATCAGACGAGCAGGTACGCTGTCCTGATAAACATTATAAGGGTGTTTATAAGTAAAGTAAGTGAGCAGAGGTATGGATGCTGCTTACTGGGGTAGGACGAGCAGGTACGCTGTCCTGTTTAACATTGCATAGATGTTTATGCTGTGTTTAGAATCAAATGCACTATGTCAGTTGTATTTAACAAATTTTGGTAATCAAAGTTATGTTATGGAAGTTTTAATAAAGGTTGTCAAATGTCATTCGGTGTGTTGTGTTTATTGAAGGGGACCGGGACAATCAGATATATTCAGCATGAGTGGCTTGAATTTAATGTAGATAATATTTTAAAGTTTCATTAGTGCTTAGTATGTTATAAATACTACCACATTTTAGGTTGTTATTGTAAGTCCTTATTTACCTCACCTAAATTAGGATTCTTTAGTCTCACATGTTTTTCAATTCATTGCACTCAGTTTGGAAATGACAGTCCAAAGCAACAGCTATGATCTAAAACTCACCATAACAAGTAAAGCAAAACAAAACAAAATAACGATAATAAAGCAATTTTTTTAAAGCAAACCTAAATGAATTTGGTTATATCTAATGAGCAGTAATAGAACCAAAACTTTAATTTTTTTTTCATAAGATCAACCCCATATTCCAATATACTGTCTTTCATTGATACAGTAAATTACTATTTTAAAATAATTTACATTTCTTCTTCCATTAACCTTTCTTGGGGTCCCAACCAAGTTGCAATCCCCCTGTACTCCCTGTTCACCTTGTTAATTATGCAGTCTAACTCTGAGATCCCAAAATCTCCTGGATATATTCCCCTACCTGAGGACTGTCAATCTCCCACACCTGTTGGCCATCTATTTAGTCAAAAATCCAAATCCAACCACGGTCTAAATTTCTTCTATTCTTTACACGATTAACCTCAAAGAAAATGAATAGAATAAAAAACGCCCTCTTTATTAAAAAACAAAGCTTTCGGGAATGCCCTTTCTTCAGTGTTTGCTTAATACATTTAAAATTAAACACATATGTATATATATATATATATATATATATATATATATATATATATATATATATATGCAATAAATCACCACCACATGACACAACCATCCTATAGGAACACACTACAAATGCTTAAATCCATTTAATTAATAAATTGCCCTTAAAGGGCAATTATATTAGAAACACGAACAAAATACATATCACACGTGCTTTTCATTAAAAAGTTATATACAGGAAATTCATGAGTAATACTTCAATCAATATACATTGAACACATACAACAAACTATAAACATTAATAAAATTAATCATATTGCATTTGTTTAAAATCTAACATTGGTTTAATAGTACCATATTATTTAACCCTGGTGTTTTATCGGCTCCGAGCCTTATAATCCATTTATATTCGGATATGTCCAATTTGTTATTTATATCCCCAAGCCTTAAACTTCTATTTACTACTTCCAAAACTTTAAATCTAAAGCTATGTGATACCCCTTTTTCATTTTTATGTTGGGCTAATGCATTAGAGGAAATATTTCTTCTCATCTCTGACTTGCGCTCAGTAATATGATCTTTTAAAGTCCTTGAGCATTTTCCCACATAGAACCCTGGGCATTGTGTACAGGTAGCTAGATAGACAACCATTGTCCTTCTACAAGTTGCCTGATATTTTATTTCATATCTTAACTTGTTTATTGGATGTTCAAAGAACTTTTTAACACAAATATCAGTGCAGTTATACCAAATGAGTATGAGGTTAATGCTATTCATGAGTTTCTATGTCAGAATTCTAAGATGAAAGGAAGAGAGATTGAAGTTCTATGTAGTATTATAGAAGTTGTCCTAGAGAAGAATGTCTTCCTGTTTAGTAAGCAATCCTATCTACAAGTATCAGGCGTGGCCATGGGCACCCCCATGGCCAATACATACGCTAATATTTTATTAAGTCAGTGGGAAAAACAACATATATTTAATGATGTGAATTCATTTAACAATAATATACTTTTTATCAGCGTTTCGTAGATGACTGTTTTTTATTTTGGGAAGGAAATGAACAACAATTGAATGAATTTGTGCATTATCTGAATAACACAACTGATTTTTGAGGTTCACAGTGAATTCATCCAATAATAAAATGTCTTTTCTGGATGTTGAAATGTATAAAGATTATAATAACGAACTTGGAACATGTGTCTATAGAAAAAAATGTACAGGTTACTAAATACACGCATGCTAAAAGTATGCATGCTCGACATGTATTTGGCAGGATTGTCAAGAGTCAACTATTAAGGGTTAGTAGACTAAATACAGATCAGAGTAAGTGTGAGCAACAAATGGACATATTATGTGATGAATTTCAAAGTAGATGGTACAATATGAGACGTTATGGAAATAAGAGATAATATACTGAAAAATAGAAATACATATGCATGTCCATATTTTAGTAACTGTACACTTTCGAAAGAGGAAGCTAGCAACACACATGTTGTACTAAGATATGTTACTACATACAATAGTATGACTAAATTTGTTGAAGCAATAATTAGAAAAAAATGTTGGGTTCTGATGGCCCAACCTGAGCTATGTTCAATACTGGGACATATACCCAGGTTTGCATATAGAAATATGAATAATTTAAAGACAAGGTTATGTTATAAAGACTTTGAAGTAAATTTGTTGCAGCCAATAACACACAGTGTGGGAACAATTCCATGTTATGCTTGTAGTTGCTGCGCTGATATTTGTGTTAAAAAGTTCTTTAAACATCCAATAAACAAGTTAAGATATGAAATAAAATATCAGGCAACTTGTAGAAGCACAATGGTTGTCAATCTAGCTACCTGTACACAATGCCCAGGGTTCTATGTTGGAAAATGCTCAAGGACTTTAAAAGATTGTATTATTGAGCACAAGTCAGAGATGAGAAGAAATATTTCCTCTAATGCACTAGCCCAACATAAAAATGAAAAAGGGGTATCACATAGCTTTAGATTTAAAGTTTTGGAAGTAGTAAATAGATGTTTAAGGCTTGGTGATATAAATAGCAAACTGGACATATCAAAATATAAATGGATTATAAGGCTCAAAGCCGATAAAACACCAGGGTTAAATAATATGGTAACTATTAAACCAATGTTAGATTTTAAACAAAAGCAATATGATTAATTTTATTAATGTTTATAGTTTGTTGTATATGTTCAATGTATATTGATTAAAGTATTATTCATGAATTTCTTGTATATAACTTTTTAATGAAAAGCACAGGTGTGATATGTATTTTGTTAGTGTTTCTAATATAATTGCCCTTTAAGGGCAATCTATTAATTAAGTGGATTTAAGCATTTGTAGTGTGTTCCTATAGGATGGTTGTGTCATGTGGTGGTGATTTATTGCATGTATATATGTGTTTAATTTTAAATGTATTAATCAAACACTGAAGAAGGGGCACTCCCGAAAGCGTTGTTTTTTAATAAAGAGAGCGTTTTTTATTCTATTCGTTTTCTTTGAGGTTCATCTGTTTAGTCAACCAAATTGTGTCGATTAAACAGATGTCAACCAAAGTACCATTCAACAAAGTTCCTCGGACCCATGTACATATATAGTTTGCATTTGCTTAGTATATTCATTCAAGAATATCTTTGTATGTTTAATTCTTATTACCTCTGTTTTATAACTGTGGAGCTTTTCTCCCTTACCACCAGTGAAAATGGGCTTTTTGCTCAATCAGGTAATTCCTGGTCCAAATGGAAATTAATTAATAAATAAATAAGTAAACATCTGTTGTAACCCTTGATAGTCTACTTAAGTACACAGCATTACAATTTGTCTTACATGAAGACCTTGACACTTTTCAGAGGCTGATGGATAAAGTATTGAACCCTTTTCATGATATACTTCAGAATACCTGGATGACATGGCATCCATTCAGAGGACTGGAAATTACACTTAAAAAATGTTTAGGCTATGTCAAAATCCATAAAACAAGCAGACATGACTGTGAATGTTAAAAAAGTAAACCTGGAGGGGTAGAAGTCAAGTACTTGGGGTACCTTATAGGAAGAGAGTGTTATGACCATAACTAGAAAAAAATCGAGGATATGCAAACTATCTCGCATTCTGCACCAAGAGACATGCAAAGTCATTCCTTGGGCTAGCTCAATTTCATGACTACTGAGTGACTTTAATGGAAAAGCTCACCAAGACGCTGATCAACATGCTGTGATGGGAAGGTTAGTTTGATTTTGCTTTCTTGTATTTTCTATTACTTTATTGCCTTCTTCTATCATATGTTGTGATTTGTTTTCTTTATACTGTGTTTTACTTGTATTCTGCTTTTAATTGCATATTAAAACTAGGAAAGAGACCACAACTGTGTCTCTTGTGAGTCACACAGACACTTTTTCCACCCTCCCACCCTGGTGATGTTGTGTTCTTAAACTCAACTGTCTTTCTACTTGCCTGCCTAGTACATTAATTTCACTAAATATCTCTTTCCCTCTCCCCTTTCCTTGGTTGTTGTGAGTAAGCACAAAATTATCATTTTGTGAAACCACTCCCCTTCAATTCAACTATTTAAATTTATTAGCCATCCCAATGTATTCCATAGAACCTGAATACAAAGTGCTCACCCCCTTTCAATCTATATTTCTGTTTTAAAATTAGTGGCCTTCCAAAGCGTTCTTTACCCCCTCTTTCATATCTAACTGCTTAGTGCAGACAGCAGTGCTTAATATATTACCCGTCTTTTTCCATCTTATCTTTAAAATCTGCAACAACTATTGCAAGACTGCCAATTATTGGGAGAGCCCACATTCTGCCTCTCAGTACTCATCTTAGGATTAGTGTTTCTGTTTTCTCCCGGTGAGAGAAGGAGCACAGCAACATTATTTCCTGGAGGCTGCTGATTACCAGAAATCCTAATAACTGCTTCATAGGAGACAGCTTGGAATTTGTGCTTATATTCTGCTCCTGGTGAGAGAAGGAGCTGAGTACATTGCTTCCTGACTGTTTCTAGTTGGGCAGTGAGTGTCTGCTCTTGATGTTCCTGATTGGTCTTGTTGCTATTCAAGGCATTTACCAGAAGAAAGCCTACAACAAGCCCACAGAACCTTGCATAATCTGGGACAAGACCATCAGTCACGAAACAGGATGTGGCCTGCTTCTCACCTTGGGAGTGGTAGTAATTTCTTGCTTCTGTTGAGAGAAGAAGCAAAGGAGCATTGTATCCCATCAGAGTGCAGCTGTGGTGAGACCAGCATTAATAGTAGCCAGGCAGTAGCCATTCATGCAACTTTCCCAGTTTCCTCATTCTTTTCAAGCTAGTTCTTTGTTTTCAGTAAGTACTGCTTGATATGTTTATGACTTCAGAATATCTGTCTAAATACTTCATCCTTAAATTTTCAGTCTACTTATTAGTTTTCCCTCAAGTGTTTGGCAGTGCACTGTATAGACACAAACTCCTTGACTGGCATTTTTCCTGTAAAAGCACTATTGAAATTTCACCAATACCTAGTTGCACACAGGACAACTAGTTCTGCAAACTGGATACTCCTGACATTGCTTTATATACTCACTTCAACTGTCTAATCAGTAAAAAGGCTGTGTTGCTATGAATACAAACTTTCCCATTATTGCCATTACCAGCTTGGTGGATATGGGCATCCTGAGGCAATGTAGCGACTGCCCCATGTTTGCTGACAACCAATTCTCAGTCAAACTGATATGGTATGTAAGAGACATATTTACACAATGTCACTGGAGGCAAAGTTGTCACATAAAGGTATTTCTAATGTCAGTAGCACACACACTGCACCCATCACACACAATTCAAAACAGACATACAGACCCACATATGCTGAAGCATTTAAAGATAGCCTTCCTAAAGCCCATATACATCCTAGATAGAGTACACATAACAAATATCCTCGGCAGCCCCAAATGCACTCTTTCAAAACAACACCCACATCAACATATACAGTCATATACCATGGATCCTCTACTTCTAAGCCCATAAGACAAGCCACTACACAATCCAATACTCTGGTCATTGGAGACTCCATCATGAGACACACTAATGTCTCTCTCACCAGGCTGAGTAAGGAAAAAGTCAGGGTCAGTTGCTTATCAGGGGCTAGGATCCACTACATCACTCACTGTTATAATGCCTTCCACACATTTAGCCCAGTTACTACACAGGCATGGACTAAAGGTGGAGATGCCTTGATTTACATCAAAAATAAATATACCTCAAGGCTGATCAAACAGGACAATGCACTTGAGCTACTCTATGTTCAAACTACCATAGGCAAAATCTAATATTACTTCCTTGCAAGCTACAGGTCTCCCTCTATGATACAGGAAACCACAACATGCATTTAAACTTAAATGAAAACAGTCATCATGAAACCCAACACCATATTTATGGGTGACTTTAATTACCCCACTATTAATCTGGGAATCATATACGACACCAAACATACAGGCACAGAGGTTTGTAGATTTTTGTAAACACAAACTCCCTGGACTAAATTGTCAATACATCAACCAGGGGTGTAAGCATACTGGATCTGACCCTCACTAATATGGGGGAGTGCTGCATACCTCACTAATGTAATGTATTGTATGGTAAGGTCAGACCACAAAATGGTCTCCTTTGAAGTAAAAATAAAACCTGGACGACACCCCCCCCCCCCCCAGCTAACCCTGGAATATTCAGGAACTAGTTTAAGGCTAATTTCCTGCTACTGTGTGATAACCCTATACAAGCATATTAATAGCTGCACAGAGGCAGCTGTACCCACCAGTAAGAAGTACAGAACTAACTCAAAAAAAAAAAGCCACCATGGTGTAATCACAAAATCAACAGGCTGTATAACCAAAGGAAGAAAACCATGGCAGAATTAGGATGTGCTGCACCCAACAGGATAAAAGCACTCTTATCAAACTAAACAAACAACTCAGAGGACAAATAAAGTCTACCAAAACCAAATATAAGGTAAATGTGGCCTCCTAGGCCAAGGACAACCACAAGGCATTCTTTAGATTTGTCCACAATCTCAAAGGCAATGCACAATTGTGTGCAGAGCTCATTCCAAATGGCACCACCTGTACTGAGCCAGAAGATATAGCAGTCCTCCTGGCTGACAAATTCACATCCAATTTTACCCCTCTCTCCCCTCAACCTTCCCTAAGGAAATACCATCAAATGTAATTCCCCCTGTTATCAATAGAGAACAGGTCCTTAATGCTCTCTGTGAGGCCAAGAACACTGCATCAGTAGGCCCAGACAATATCCCAGGATGCCTTCTAAATAACTTGAAACATAACCTATCCAGCATTCTAGAATTGATATATTTATTTATTTATTTTATTTATTTATTTTATTTTACATTTGTTGACTGGGCTAGTCTAACTGGATACATGTCCATTTTCAGTAGAGGCCTGGGGAGAAAAGTTCCAAGCAGAAACAATGACAAATCAAACAAAGAAATACAGTTTAAAGAAATATTAATGTGAGTAATGGTACATTTTTTACATAAGGGTGAGGTCAAATTATACTGAGTCCTTTAGTAAATATAAGCTAAGAAAAAAAATACAAAGAACAAAAATTTGAGAGAGAGCAATGAACAATAATGAATGAGATTTAAAAATAAACATTTTTTTTTTTTTTTGGGTTCAATAATAGAAGTCGCTTGAGTTCTAAAAAGGAAGACCTTTTACAGGTAGGCAACATAGAAAAGAGGAGTAGAGAAGTGAAGAGAGAGAGCAAGAAAGAGATATCAGTCAGGGTTGGAACAGGGGCAAAGCCAGTGAGTTTTTAGATATTCTTTAAGATGCTTCTTATAAAGAAGAGAGGAAGAAAGGTTGCAAAGTTCACTAGGGAGATGGTTCCAACTTTTCCCTATGGTGTTGGTAAAAAGTGAGTCCCCAGCTTTGTTGTTGGATTTAATGGAAGAGACTAGGAGTTTATTTGCTGAGCGTAGTGTTGTAAGATTTTTGTAGGGGGTGATAAGGTTGGTGAGGATTGGGGTGTTATTAGGGAAGTAAAGGATCTTTTGGGTGATAACAAGTTGTTGAAAAAGTAGTTGGTTCTCCAGTTCTAATCATCCCAGCTGTTTGAGGTTATGACAGTGACGAGTTCTAAATGGGGAGCCAGTGGCAAATCTGACTATGTTATTATAACTGGTGGAAAGTTTGGAGAGGTTGGTTTTAGATAAATTGGTGTATATAGCTGAAGCATAGAACAGGGTGGAGATAAGGTGGGTCTGAGCAATAGTGATTTTGGCTACAGGGGTGCGGAAGGCTTTGATTCTGTAAAGGGTGCCTAGTTTTTTGTTGACAGACTTAATAGTGGAATTAATATAATATGGTCATCATAGCTAAGGTTGTTGTCAATTGTTACCCCCAGTAGATGGGTAGTAGTATCGGGGGATATTTTGGTTCCATTCTTAGAAGTTACTGTGAAGTGCAATTGAGGTGACTTATGAGTAGGAGCAAAGAGCAATAGTTTTGTTTTCTTGGGGTTGAGAAGAAGGCAGTGTTTCATGAACCAGTGTTCAACACAGTTAAATACTGTTTGGGTTAGGGACTGGAGAGAGGTTATGGACTTGGCTGAACAAATTAAGGTGGAGTCATCAGCATAGTGTATGCAGGTGGCTTGGGGTATGTTGGTATGTAGATCATTAATGTACAAAGGGAATAGAAGGGGTCCTAAGATAGAGCCTTGTGGTACTCCAATGTTCACAGGGAGGGATGAAGAAAGATTATTTTCCCAAAGTACTGCTATCAATAGCATTGACTGTAGTCTCCAAATAGGCTTTATGCCTCATGAATGGAGAACAGCAACAGTCATCCCTCTGCACAAAGGTGGGCTATCTATAGACCCTGGAAACTACATACCCATAAGTCCCACTAGTTTTATGTGCAAAGCCATGGAAAGAATTATCATGCTAATTATCAGTAATGATATAGTAATCCTCCAGACACTGGACCCAAACCCGTTTGGTTTCATCAAGGTCAGGTCATGCCTACTCAACCTGGTGGACTTCTTTGAGAAGGTCACCAAAGCAATGGATGAAGGCAAAATGGTTCACATTGCCTACCTTGAACTGACCAAGGCATATGACACAATACTCCACTTGAGCATTGTTGACAAACTTAAAAGGTTAGGTTCAAACCCATATGTTACCTGGTGGATAGCCAACTGACTCACAGACAGGACCCGGGAAGTTAAAATTGGGGAGTCCACCTCTACAAAGAGGCTAGTCACAAGTGGAGTCTCTCAGAGATCAGTTCTTGGACAACTTCTTTTTGGCGTTTACTTCTCTGAAGTCAAGACCAATGTCAGTGGTCTGTGGCTAACTAAATTTGCAGATGATTGCAAATTAAGAGATGTCTTTGAATCCCACACCAACACAAATGTTCTTCAGGAAGGGCTAACACAGGCAAACAATTAGAAGTTATGTACTCACCATAACGTTCCATCTGAGTAGGTGACTTCATTCGGATGCAACCTGTGGGTATCGGATCCGACCTCGGATCCAAGCCGGCAATTCAAAAGCTTAGGCTCCGAGCTCCTAGCTCCTCCCTCTTACCCATAACCCCTTGCCAAGCCCTGACTGACCTCAGATTGAGTTTGCCTCAAAATACTGACAACAGTACACTAAAACAGCATAAATACTCGCTCTATAAAGGTCAGGGGGATGGAGGGGGGATGGTTGCATCCGAATGAAGTCACCTACTCAGATGGAACGTTATGGTGAGTACATAACTTCTAAATCTGAAGTAGGCAGACTTCATTCGTCTGCAACCTGTGGGACAGAGTCCCTAGCTACCTGAATCTTGGGCCGTCATGGAAGGATGTTCCGGAGCACCGCTGAGCCAAAGGATGCTCTTCCTCTAGAAACAACATCCACCTTGTAATGAGAAATAAAAGTATGAGGCGAGGCCCAAGTAGCTGCAGCAGATATCATCCAATGATACACGGAACTTAAAGGCGGCTGATGTGGAAACTGCCCTAGTAGAATGAGCCGTAACCCTCTGAGGAGCAGGTCTGCCTGAAGTGTCATATGCCTGCAAAATACAATTAGCAATCCACTTAGATAGTGTGACTTTAGATACTGCTTTACCCAGAGCAAATTTAGCAAAGGAGACGAACAGCTGATCTGATTTCCTGTGGCCAGCTGTTCTGTTAATATAAAAACGTAATTGTCTATGAACATCCAAGGAATGCAATTTGTATTCTCCTTTGTTTGAGTACTTGGGGAAAAAACACAGGTAAATTGATTGACTGGTTAATATTGGATTCAGAAGAGACCTTCGGAAGAAAAGAAGGATTGGTCCTGAGGCACACCCTATCAGGGAAGAAAGAAAGGTAAGGCGGTTTGATGCACAGAGCCTGAAGCTCAGACACTCTTCTGGCTGAAGTGATAGCTACCAGGAAGGCAGTCTTCCAGGAAAGGTACTTTAAATCAGTAGAAGCTGCAGGCTCGAAGGGAGGAGCAGTAAGGGCTTGCAGGACTAAAGACAAGTCCCAGGGTGGTACAACCTCCTTGACTGGAGGCCTCAACAAAAAAACTCCTTTGAGAAATGTTTTGCATAATTTCCGTCATAAGGAGCTGTGTCATGACCAATGTGATAATGCGAGATAGCTGCCAATTGTACCTTAATCGTGGAAGAACTAGCCCCTTGATGAAAGAGGTCTGTTAGAAAATCCAGCACCGCTGACATAGGTGCCGAGAAAGGATCCAAAGTTCTCTGTACTGCCCATATAGAGAATCTCTTCCATTTACTCTGATAAACCTGCCTGGTGGAAGGTTTATGACCTGCCACTAAAATGGCCTTGACCGGTGATGAGATACCGGGAGTCCTAATTAAGGATGGAACTGGAGCAGCCAAGCTGTCAACTTCAGGGTCCGCAGATTGGGAACTGACATTCCCAGAGGGTGAGAGATGAGATCCGAAATTGGATCCAGAATCCATGGTGGATTGATTTTGTGAGACCATACGAAGGGGAACCAAGGTTGTCGAGGCCAGAATGGGGCAATGAGAATCATTCTGCTCCCCAAACTGTTGGCTTTCTGCAGAAGCCTCTGCATCAGAGGAAGTGGAGGGTAGGCATAAAGGAGACCGGGAGGCCAAGCATGCACCAGAGCATCTCTGGGAACTCCCTGGTGGGAAGCAGAGCGAAGAAATTGTCGCATTTGGCGTTTGAGGGAGAGGCAAAAGATCGCAACAGGGTTGCCCCCAAACGGCAAAAATCTTCTTCGCTACTTGAGGATTGAGAGACCACTCGTGTGGAGAAAGGATGGTGCGACTGAGCTTGTCCAAGGATGTTGGACTTTCCCGGAATGTGCGTTGCTACCAGAAAGCGTTTGGTGGAAATTGCCCATTCCCAGACTCTCATGGCCTCTCGACAAAGGGGTAAGACCTGGTTCCTCCCTGTTTGTTGATATACCAGACTACCGACATGTTGTCTGTCTGAATCGCAATAGTCCCTGAAGGAAGAACGTGTTGAAGTGCTTGCAACGCTAGGAGCACCGCCCTCATTTCCAGGACATTTATATGCAATGACGTCTCTGTGGGATTCCACGTGCCTTGGACAATCTTTCCCGCAGAATGCCCCCCCCACCCGAGGCAAGAAGCATCCGTGGTCACTGTGGCTCGGGGAAATGCAGCGCAAAAAGGTCTCCCTGCCAGGGGCTCCGGAGAAAGAAGCCACCAAAGAAGGGAGTCCCTGCACGCTCTGCTGACCGCTATCGGAGCGTTTAGAGAAGAACAAAGAGGGGACCACTGAACTTGAAGGGTCCATTGAAGAACCCGCATTCGTAAATGGGCATGAATGAGAAGCGGAATAGCTGCCGCCATAGAACCTAGGGCCCTCAGGACCGAAGCTGCAGTTGGAGATGGTTGCAGGATCGCTGTCACATGACACTTCAGGCTGGCAATACGTTCTGGGGTGAGGAAGGCTCGCATTGATCTGGTGTTTAGTCTTCCTCCTATGAAATCTATAACTTGTGTGGGGTTCAGAAAAGATTTCTCCCAGTTGATCGTGATGCCCAGCCTTGGTGCTAGTTGAAGAAAGTAATCCCTGGCTGAGCACAGAAGATGCCTTGATGATGCCGTCAGGAGCCAGTCGTCCAGGTACGGAAAGACCTGTAATCCCTGGAGCCTCAGGTGGGCCGCTACCACCGCTAGCACCTTGGTAAACACCCTGGGGGCTGAGGTGAGACCAAAGGGGAGGACCCTGAACTGATAATGACTGGCTCCCAGCTGGAAGCGAAGAAACCTCCTGGATCGTCTGTCCATCCGAATGTGGTAGTACGCGTCCTTGAGGTCTATGGAGCACATCCAGTCATTCTCCCTCAAGAGGGGAAGTATAGATTGCAGGGTGACCATCCGGAACTTTTGCTTGGTTACTGACAGGTTCAGCTGGGAAAGGTCTAAGATTGGTCTTAAGTTTCTTTGGCACCAAAAAGAACCTGGAGTAAAACCCTAATCCGGTTTGATCTCGGGGGACGCGCTGGATGGCTCTTTTTTGTAGCAGCTGTTCGATTTCGATAGCTGCCGCCTCCCTTTGGTCGGGTGGAACATCTGGGAGGCTGTGAGATTTGGGAACCTTGAATAGGGGAATTGAATATCCTCTGGATATGACTCGAAGCACCCAACTGTCTGTTGTTATGGACTCCCAAGAAGTCAGGTGCCTCGAAAACCACCCCCCGACTGCCTCCAGAGACGGACAGCCGGGCAACCCTTCAGGGCTGCTGCGTGGGTCTGTCAGAGAAAGGTTCTCTGGACCCAAAGTTGCCAGGAGCCCCCCTGCCTCTAGCACGACGACCTCCCCGTCCTCCTCTGCCACGGAAGGACTGGTTGTCCGGAGCAGGTTGGGACTGCTGCGACTTCCGGAACCACATCTTCTTCTGTCCCTTTTGGTTCTTAGAGAAGGACCTCTGGAGAGCTGAGAAGCGGACTCCGACAGCAGATAGCGTCTTCCCGTCCTTTTCACTCTGGACTAATGTCTCGCGAACAGTCTTGCCAAACAAGGCAGAACCATCGAAGGGGGCATTCGCGAAGGTCGCCTTGAAGGGCTCTGCAAAATCACAATGGCGGAGCCAGGCCTGTCGCCTCATGACTAGGCCTGCTCCGCTGGCTCTAGCGGCTCCCTCAGTAGCATGAGAAAGTAGCCGCATAGATGTATTGGAAACTGATCTGAGAGTGGCCATTCGGGTGGAGTAAACCTGTTTATCCTCACTCGAGATGGACTCCGGGGGAGATGCAGCGTATTCTTTAATCAGATCCCACTGCATCCTAATGACATGTGCCATGTAGTTCAGCGCTCTCAAGGAGAAGGTTGCTGAACTAAAAACTCGCTTCCCAATGCGATCCATCGAATGGGACTCCTTGCCCGGAGGATGCATGGAGGGACTCTCCTGGGCCAATTCCCTCTTCGTGGCTGCAGCCATCATCATGGCATCTACTGGGGGACCCTTACTCCAGTGGGTGTGGTCCGACGGAGGGGACAGAATGCGGTCCGGGCGCTTAGGGATAGGCTCAATGGTGTCCGGATCCTTCCACGCCCTGATGGAAATAAGATCCACCAGGGGGTCAGCAGGAGGGGACACCCAAGAGGTAGAAGGGCCGCCTCGAATGCCTCCAAGAACACAGACTCGTCGAAGAAGCCTTGGGGGCAGACCACCCCTGATCCTTAACATCTCCATGATGTCTCCAAATGAGACGTCCTCAGGGGTGACCTAGGGAGCCTTCCCCTTCAGCCAAGTCTGTGTCTTCAGTGACGGACTCAGGGGAGTCCATGTGCCTCCTCTTGCACTTACGCTTCCGAGGTACTTCATCGGGGGGGCTGTCCGAGGAATACTCTTCAGCAGTTGGATGTTCCAAGGGAACCACTTGGGACATCGAGGCGGGCTGTCCCTGGGACCGGCTGGTGGGGGCCTGGCCCAACTGCAATGGAGTGCGGGATGGAGCCGTGGCAGGGACCGGGGGTCCGGATGTCCTCGACAGTGCCCTTTCCACAACGTCAAAAGCCGAGGGGGAGCCAGCTTCTCTAAGCCCCGAGAGCCGACCCCCACTCGGATCCAACGCACGGATTGGAGTCGGAGCCGAAACCGTCGGATCCGAGAGGCCGGTGTGCTCCGACCTGGACGGAGCCGAAGACACACCAGCTCCCTCGGATCCGAGGCTCGGCCCTCGGCTCCGAGAGGTCGGGTCCGAAGTACCCGAAGCACTCAAGGGATGGGATGGATCCGAGGTGCGCCGACCCATCGGATCCGACCCACCCCCGGATCCAAATCTGCCCGGCGCCGACAGCTCCGAACCCGTGGTATGGGTCGGAGAAGGAGCCAAGGGGGCGAAAAAAGGGGTCGAAGCCCCTCCCGGATGGGGGGGGGGCTAGGAGCACTCCCATTTGCATTTGGGCCTGGATGAATTTCCTCATCATCCGGTCCATATCAGCTTCACTCATAGAAAATGTTGACCTAGTGGAGGCCACCGAAGCGGACCTAGAGAGCCGCCTCGGAGACCTCCTGGAAGGGCTAGCCTCCTCCTCCTCGGGTCCAGGAGAGAACCGAGGGGAGTGGAGCCGAGGAGGAGGAAAGCTAGAAGGCACAGGGGAGGCCCGCTTAGATGGAGGAGCCGAACTGGAAGTTTCGGCTCTTCGCTTGTGGTGCCTCTCCCTGTGCCTCTCCTTCTGTCTTTCCTTAGAGGATTCCTTCCCCTCCGGCAACTTAGAGGGAGGTTGAGTCCCAGCCGGAGGGGGAGAACTCACAGCAACAGGTTGCTGAGTGGAAGGGGCAGAGGCCGAAGCGGTATCTGGAGGTAAAAGACCCGCCAGCACCAACTTCGACCTCCACTCCCTCAAAGCCCGGGGGTTGAACCCTGCACAAATGGTACAACCAGATGACAGGTGTTCAACCCCAAGATGACTTGCAGTGTGGCCATCCGCTGGGGACAGCTTATGGCCACACTCGGTATTCGAGAACACAGCCTTATGGGCTTCAGACATCGCAACCCTAAGGCCTAACACAGAACACACACAAACAAACTACGCAAAACCCGAGAAAATTAAATAAAAGAGAGAGGAAAGCCTAAACACACTCAACACTAACTATATCAAGAAAGAAAATAAAGATTTTTAAAACTTTTTTAGTCAAAAAATTAGTTCTTATCTTCACCAACGCCAGGAGCTCTGGAATTCCGTAGCTACTTGAAAAGCGGCAAACGAAATCTGGGGTCAGTCAGGGCTTGGCAAGGGGTTATGGGTAAGAGGGAGGAGCTAGGAGCTCGGAGCCTAAACTTTTGAATTGCCGGCTCGGATCCGAGGTCGGATCCGATACCCACAGGTTGCAGACGAATGAAGTCTGCCTACTTCAGATCTGGTGTTAGAGCCATGGACTAAAACTAAATACCAAGAAATGCATAATAGTATCCTTTGGGAAGAGATGCACCCCTGGTAACTATCATATTGAGATCACACCCCTTAGAGTTGACCCCGTAGTCAGGGACTTGGGGACACACATAGACAGCAATCTAGCCTTTGGCCATCATGTGTCTACAGTAGTGAGGAAATCATTCTATGTAGTGCAACCTATAAACAAAGGTATGGCATCTAGGTCCAAGGAAGTCATTGTTCCACTGTATTCAGCACTCATCAGACCTATCACTGAGTACAATGCTCCCTTTGGTATGTACCTAATCAGGCATATCCAACAAATGGAATGTCCACAGAGGTTCCTCACTAAAAGAATAGAGGGCATAAGTAAAATGTCTTATGTAAACCACCTCAAAGCCTTATCCCATATTCTGTCTCCTACAGGCTGTTGAGGGGAGATCTATGTTGGGCCTACAGGGCTTGTGAGACCCCACTCTGATGGACCTCCTGCATATCAGCAAAACAAACAACATTAGAATTATCCATTCTAAAGACTTAAAATTTTCCTGTGATATAAATATGACCTGCTGGAGGGACAGGAAGGTGTCCCAGAGACTACCCTGTCTCTGGAGCAGGCTCCCCATCCATGTGAAGCAGAGTTCTTCCCTAACTCAACTCAAGTGTAACTTAGACAATTAGATGGTGAACAGGAAATTCATCCCTGGCTTGGCATCTATGTCTCTAATGGACACAGGCAACCTGTAAATGGTTCATCTCCCAGGCCCCTGCTTATAAATGTTTCATCTCCCAAGCCCCTGCTTACACTTATCAAAGATATCACAACTTGTCAGAGATTTGGGATTCATGGCTAGGCTTAAAAAGGTCCTTGTGGTTGTTAGCCTAGTAAACACCTATGAACCTACGAATGTCTTTTGGCAGATATTACTGCAGGTAATGCTCTTCCAAGGTACAATGGTCACTTTGGGCAGATAAAGCATTTCATGAGGTGAAAAGAGCCATTTGTTCTAAACTTGTACTAATAAGTCTTGATTTTTCTAAAGAATTTATCTTATGTGCTAATGCATCAAAGGTAGGTTTGGAGGCAGTGCTGTTTCAACACATTCAGTGTAAATAGTGTCCTGTGTGCTATTTCAGCAGAAAGGCTAAAGCAATACAGAAAAAAAAATACTCAGGTCTCAGTGATAGTTAACATATCATGTTTATAGTGATGGATCCAGCTATGGCCAGCCATGGTGGTACAGCGGTTAGCATTGCTGCCTCACAGCAAGAGGTTCTTCAGTTTGATCATCAGCTGGGGTGCCTTCTGTGCGGAGTCTGCATGTCCTCCCTGTGATCGCGTGGGTTTCCTCCAGGTGCTCCGGTTTCCTCCTACATCCCAAAGACATGCTGTAGGTGGATTGGACACTCTAAATTGGCCCAAAGCGTGAGTGAGTGTACGTGTGTGTGTGCCTTCTGTGGAAGGTTGTGTGCCGGGCTGGCAACTCAACACCGTCAAACTCCACTGGCAATCACGAGTGCACAGGTGATCCGCTGTGGCGGCCCCCTAACTGGGAAAAGCCAAAAGAAGAAGATAGTGATGGATCTAGCTATGGATGTCAAGTTATTTTATCGTTCATGCTTTGGATATTCATATGAAATATTCATATTCCACCATCATCACCACCCCCTATCATAATCTGAAGTCCTTACGTTCATCTCAGAAACTTCTAATTAACACATCTAAATCTAACAACAGGGCTGGGGATTCTCTCTTCTCTAATACTGTGGGAAAATTTTGGAATCTCTTACCCAGAGAACTTTCCTCAGTTTCCTCTACATCACTTTTCCTCAAAACACACTGGTTATGCCCCTGTATTAAACCTGATTAATTCTCCACTCGAACCTTATACTGTCAGCATATTCTATACCTTACCTTTCTCACTCTGTATTTTATTATTTCCATCCCTTTGAATACTTACCTGTATGAGAAAAAAAAAAATTATTTTTTTACTACACTCATTTTTTTTTCATTCTTTTATTGTACCATACTTGTATATGGAATTAGCCTGTATACCTCCCTTTTTTCTATATTAAGTAATGTACTTACTTGCTATTTTGAATGCATTTCATATGGTATTAATTTATGTCCTCTCTGTATTATTTCTGTATTATCCGATTTTGTACTTGTATACACATCTGAAGTCATTTTATATTGTCCTGCAACTTTATCATCATGTGTGTCATGGAGCTTTTCTCCCCGGGCCTCTACTGAAAATGGACATATATCCAGTTAGACTAGCCCGGTCAACAAATGTAAAATAAAATAAAAATAAAATAAAATATTCACTGAGAAGACTGAGAGGTATTGTAGAGGTGTAAATTTTAGGAGGTATACCCAGGGTTACATTCAATGTCAAAACATAGCAATAAGCACTGTGATAGTTAAAAGCAATGCTGCAGATGTTTTGAAATGATTTCATAATATAACTCATCTTGTTTTTGCTGAAGATTTATGAACAAAAATATATTTCTATATGAAGGTACAATAGTTTGGATAATCATTCTGTCTTGGCTATTGAGCATTAGGTAGTGGTCAGAGAAATGCTGAGATTTTTACTGTTGGTGTTGGCATAAGGATATATTAAAGGACAATGATATTGTATAAACTGAGTAGAAGACTAACTGGTTCATTTAGTGCCCTGGACTGGTTCTATGAACCAGTGCCCCACTCCCTCAGCTCTTCAAGTGAAAAGTGAACACCAAAAAAAAAAAAAAAGTGAAAACCACTTCACTTAATAAGTAAGTGGTCAGCTTATTACAGTTAGATCTGCCCCCCCCCCCAAAAAAAAAAAAAAAAATGGATGTTCCTTGTACTGGCAAACCAACCAAGTAGCCAGATGCATGACACATACAACCTCCCTCCAGCCCCAGCCATTCAGGTCTCATTTCTGCTCCCTGCCGCAAACTGCCTTTAATATATGTTATTTAAAAAAGGCATTTCTCCTTTTAAACTGTAAGAAACTGCAAAAAAAATGTAGGGAACAGTTGGTACAGTTTGTACCTGCTGCATGTAATGCTTTAGCGCTCATGTTTTTAAAGTGTAGCAAACTGCTTGCTGCAGTTTATACCCTGCTTGCATGGAGTGCTACAGCACTCAGGTTTTAGTTAGAAAAGAAGTTTTTTTGTTTTATTTTTACTTTTAGAAGGTGTTTGCTACAAAGTAACAAGCAGTTGCTACAGTGTTTAATCCACATACACAAAGCACTACAGTGCTCAGGTTTAACCCGAAATGCAATACTGTTTTTTAAAAGCCAGTATTATGTTAGAAAGTGATCAGAATTGCATGATTACACTCGGGGCAGTTGCCCCTCTCTCCCTGCCCTAGCTACATTACTGACCCCAAGGTAACAGTAATAATGACAAGAGTAACATGATGTTTGTAATACGAGCATATTTGGACATTGCAATCATTATCCTGTACTGATGTAATCCACAGAGACATATATCTCAGGCTACTTTTTGGTTTTAAGACAGCGAACGCTTTTGCAGATGTAGTAAGTGGTATTTGCCAAAATGTATTTGTTTAAGTCTAGTGTTGTCAGGTATCTGGTCTTCCCTTAACTTTCTATCAATGCATCAATTCCAGACATGCCAAACGCTTCAGACTTTGAAATATTATTCAGTTTCATCAGTTCATTAAAGAATCTAATATTTGTGTACACTTCTGCTATTGGCCTGCTCCAGTCACTTTGTGACTCTCTTATCACAGAGAGGTCCAGCAGGTTATGAATGCCTTCTCTTACTGTTTTTGTTACTCCGATAGTCTGAAAGGTCTCATTCTAACTTTCATTCCAGAAGTTGTTGCTATAGGTTCATAGGTGCTAGAGTAGTGACCTCAGCAGAACGTTTCAAGCCTCATTCTGCGTTCCAAGGTGAGAATCAAACGTTTCACCTTTTGCCTGTGAGATAAACCCCTTAATCATTATACCAATGTCTCACTATATTATGTTCTATTACTTACATTCTTCCTGGCACTTCTGACAACACTTTTTTACTTCTTAACAACATTTTTTCAAGCCTCCTGCTTTTGTACTTTTGACAAAGATTCCTCTGTCTGCCTTTCATGTACATATTGCCTGGTCTGTTTTGTATGAACTTGCCTGTAAGCAGTCTGCAGAATTCTCTACTTCTTTCCACGGCTTTAACAAATAAATGCAATATATTTGCTCTGCCTCACTCTATTCTGGCTGTCTAACCTTATAATTAACTACATTTATTTTTTGTATCACCTCAAATCCTCACTGCCACCCATCATTTGGTGAAAAAGTTGATTTGTAGGGCATAACACTAGTGCATGGGCTAAACTCTCTATATTGAGGCATTCTAATTCTAAACACATTGTTGCATTTCTTGGTCTCTCTGAATGTGCTTCATTATTAAAAACATTACCTCCAGTAATCTATCCTGCAAACTAATAGTGTTCTGACACAGTTTTAAATGGTGCCTTTTCAACTTACCAAAGTTCCTTAGCATTGTAGCAGCAGCCCTCTTAGATACCTACCATGATGAAATTTAAATGAGATATGAGATCATCTCAGTTGAAGTTTGTGATAACTCTCTCATCACTGACACTGCATATGGTATAACTGGTCCCAATTTTTGCCATCACTATCAACAACTTTCATCACTATGGATTTCAGTGCTTTATTATACATGTCTACTAATCCATTAGTATGAGGATAGTAGGCTGACTTATTCAATTGCTTGATTTTAAAGCACTGCCGTAATCAATGCAATACCCCTAACAAGTGGAATACCTTGGCCAGTAAGGATATCCTTGTAAATTCCCACTTAGATATTAAATGTACCACTTCCCTGGCAATAATCTTGGCATTAACTTTGCATAATGTCACTACTCCTTGAATTCAGTAGCATAATCTATTATGAGTAACATACAGGTATGCCCATTGCTAGATTTTACTGATGGCACCATGATATCTACAGCAAAACATTTAAAGAGTACTTTTAATACATGCATTGGGATCAAGGGACTGTTATATCCAAGGTGAGGTGCAGTTTTCTGATCTTGTTTGGAAAACAAAAGAAAAATAAGAATTAAAACATAAACAAACAAACAAACAAACAAATAAATAAATAACATACCTGCAACAGAATAATGTTCTGAGAAAAAACAGTAAAATCCCGTTAATATAACTGCCTTACTCTTGTCCATCCCCAAGTGACCTCCTAACACTACGGGACAGCTTCATTATTAGAGTTATATAACATCTTGTCACCAGTAACTGCCGCAGAGTTTCTTCTCAGTCTTAATATACTCTGTATAAGTGGTCATCTTCATACCTGTCAACCTCTTAGTACAAGAAATCTGGACAAAACCTAAAATAATGGGGGGGGGGTCCATAATAGGGGCACACTTTAAATATTGCTTTTAGAAAATTAGAAAGTTGCTAGAGTAGCAAGATTTGCGTTAGCATGCATGTTCTAAAGGATATGAAGTCTGAAACTCAGATATATGTCATTATTTAGTAACTTCAGACCTTAATGATTTGCTAAATACAAATTGTATGAGGAACAGACTAATAACATGAGGCAAAAATCTGGATGTTATAAAAGAGATAACAAGTAATGGACAATCCTGTTCACTACATTCCCTTACAGCTTTAGTCATATTCTCTGTTGCTCTTCTTAAGGTATAATCTTCTCAATGGGCATATTTAAAGCTAATTTGGCTTACCTTGAAGTTCATTGGCTCAGGGTTACTTTCTTTAGTAAATATTCTCAAGGTGAAATTGTAATTTCTTTCTTAAAAACACCCATACTGTAGCCTATTTTAAATCTGCCTTTATAAATGTCAAATTTTAATAAAAATCATCTTGCGTACTTCTTTTCTGTTATCAAGCATCAAAAGTATTCCATTTTCTTATATGTTGTTTCATGTCTACCTTAGAGAGAGTGGATTTCCTCTTATCACTGTTTATTCGTCCGTATGTTGCCTCCACATTGCAAAGGGTTTTTCAATACAACAAAATGTAGTGCCAGTTTTACTTTTTTTGGTTCACCAGTTCATGCTGCTTAGAGCTCATCTTCGGTTGCATTCTCTGCTTTACACCATCAGAAATAAGCTAAAATCTCTGCATTCTCCTGCTTGTCTAACATGCTGCACTCACTTTTGGGCTGAGGGCCACCAACCAATCGTATTTCACTTTGAGTGTTTGTCTTCGTGTTTGAAGATAATGTAGAGAGAAGGACAGAAGTAAAAGGTTGTGGACATTTAGAAGTCATGCAGCTGAAACACTGGTATTTCCTTGGCAGGTAATTTACATATATCAGATGGGGTTCCACTACAGGAGATTTATGGACTTATACACTTAAGACACCATGTTGCCTTTCTACCCTTTGGTTTGGATGTATACATACATGCATATATGCATAAATATTTATCTCTCTCTATCTAGCTATCTATTTAGAGAGATCTCCCTCTCTGTATACACATGTATATATTTATAAAGAGAGAGATGTGTGTGTGTTGTGTGTCTTGTGAGTGTGTGCATGTATATGTATGTATACAGATATTACACACACACACACACACACACACACACACACACACACACACACACACACACACACACACACACGCACACACACATGGGCACACACTCATGGGCACACACACAAACACAAATGTATGTGTGTAAAAGTGACTTTTATCTGTGTTATTGTGTGGATGATTGCATGTGCATTTCTGTTGGTATATGTCCACATGGTATTGTGTGAATATATGAATCTGTGTATTAGGGTAGGTATTTTTTTGTGTATGTGGTTTCAATAAAAATCCACTGTGCGTGTGTGTGTGTGTCCATGTGTGCATGTCTGTGCATGTGTGTGTGTGTCTGTATGTGTGTGTGTCTGTGTGTGTGTGTGTGTGTGTGTGTGTGTGTGTGTGTGTGTGTGTGTGTGTGCGCGCGCGTGTATGTGTGTCTGTGTGTGTGTCTGGGTGTGTGTCTGTGCGTGTGTGCCTGTGCGTGTGTGTCTGTGTGTGCGTGTGTGTGTGTGTGTGTGTGTGTGTGTGTGTGTGTGTGTGTGTGTGTGTGTGTGTGTGTGTGTGTGTGTGTGTGCGTAAGCATGCCCATGTGTGCTTGACTTCACATGCACACATCTACTCGTTGGTATATAGTAAAACTGCTCATTATTTCATTTACTCTAAAGCCTTCTAGATTTCTTTGTGGCATCTGCTAGCATGTATACAGTGAATGTGTGACTAGTTAGACAAGCATGTCACTCTAGTTTTAGATCATCTGGCTGCTCATTACATTTTTGAGTTTTTCTCCAAACTAATTTGATTATAGTGCATTTTTAACTACCCCTTCTAGCGTTGCAGTCTGCTATGTCTACAGTGTTACTGAGAAATGTTGAGTGTTAGTTATGAGCAGCATAGAAAATGTAATGAATTCCTAAGAAGAATAGATTGCAGCCAGTACTGCTGGAATAAGGCCACTCTGCTGGTATCAAGCATTGCATGGGTATGCATTACAAACAGTCTGACAACATATTCACATTGTTTGATGCAGTGAACTTGTTGATGCCATTGTTTGCATGCAACAGAATTACATTAATGGTACACACCACTAGATGGCAGCAGTCCTAGCTCCAAACCCTTAGCTTTGTTTTTGTGTCCTTTGTGGAAATGCCACATTGCCATTGACGTACTTTGTGCATGATGCAGGAATCTTCTTCTATCCATTCACTAAATACTCACATAGTTGCTCAATTCTGAGAGCAGACCCAATGCTTACATTTCAATGAGATGTTAGGCAGTATGCATATTAATGATATAAGGCAGGGCAGAGACTGAAACAGTGAAATGGGGCCTTGAATGTTGGAGTGCATTTTTCCAATAATGCAGACTTGTGATAAGCAATGACATAATGTCATATGGGTCAAGAAGCCGGAGGCAGTGAGGGAGCCCTAGTCACATCCAACCGCAGCAACTCAAGGCACTCATTTCTTCTGTGATATACAGCAGTTGCCCTAGGGAGGTTAAGTCATTCTCATTCTCATCGTGGCTGGCATTTAAGACCCCCCGTTTTGCCTCTGCAGCTGTCAGCAACACAACAGATCCATAACTTCCATCTGTGCTTCATAGATTTCCTTTCCTGGTGAGGCAGATTGGTAGGCATTACCAACAACCCCTTCATGATTTTGAATTATTGTGAATCATTATGTTTTTTTACTAAATGTAGTCTGCTGAATTAACTAAAAAAATTCAAAAAGTGTTTACAAAAGTAGAAATAGAAAAAGACACTGATATATGGTAAATGCTATGTTCAAAAACGTGCAAGTTCTTACTAATTCTAATTACTGACAAAATATAATTTTAGTTGTGTACCATTTTGCACTAAAGGCTTTCCAGATGTAAAACTGCACTATTCTCAGTTAAAGAATACCATTCATTTCCTCCTAGGCAATCTCTCTTCTCTCTCTTCCTTATGCAGATGATTTCCTAGCTGGATAATTCAAGAATGAGTTACATTTCATGGATACTGTAGTGTTTATACTCTGTCATATAGAAGTAGTGAAAGCAGGGATGTTTGAAGCATCTGACTATATCTGGGTTATAGCGTATGCTTGACCTGTCTTTGCTGTACTCTGCTGATGTACTCATATAACCGTCATCCCTGCAGTGTTATACAACATTTTCTTCTATTTTATTTTATTTAACATTTGTTTATCAAGGTGGAGCACTGATTACAAGATACCAGTTTCAGTCTCAGCTCAGGGATTCAAAGAAAATCAGAAATCAGAATTACTCTTGGTGAGAGACAGCAAGTGTATCTTGAAAATACACGTTTGTAAATCTGTTATCAGCCAATAAAAATTAAAAAATTATCTACAATCAGGATATATACATTATTTACAAAAATCAAGACAAATCTCATGTAGGAAGTGAAGTGTCTGTGTGTGGGGTGGAAGTAGAGCACCCCACTTTTTTGGCAAGCCACTTTCAAAAATCATTGAATACTGTAACAGTGAATGTTGTGATTTGTTGTTCTGTTGAAATCATACTTTGTTTCCTAGATATAGAACCTAGAACATTGGCTGACAGAAATTTTACAATAAGACAGCCTTTTTGATATTATTGCAGTCACACCTTGACTACACTGCACTCACTCGTTTAGCTATTGCCAACTGGATCGACTCATGAAGTTTTATTAACCCTTTAGCACACAAAAAAACAATACAAACTGATACTGGTGTGCTAAAGTGGCAGGAAGATCCATGCCATTAACTGCTCTAGTCCTGCAGAGTTTTAAAAGAGTCTGCAATCCTTTTATTATACAACATTGAAAATAAAGCTTTCCTTCTGGCTACTGCATGGATGACTAGTCAGGATAAAAGTATGCAATTAAATCAGTTGCTATTTCTTATTATAAAGTATTTGTTATATATCTCCAAAGTACAACACTTTGAAAAGTCTGTACCTTACACTCCCTGTGTGACCTCCAAGGAATGGTTGAGTTAATGTAGTCGGTTTACTTTTAGAAGTGTCTGCATTAACACTGCAGTTATGTTCTACCCCTCAGCTAAGCACATTAATACAATTTCTTTCCTACCCTTATCATTTTCAAGGTTATTATGACATTCTTCCCCATTTGTGTCAACATCTGCTGCTGTTGGATTACTGCCTGCAACCCCTATATGGCTGTCATATACCTGGACACTGCTGCTCTAATGAAATCTATCTTGGATGCCCATTGTTGTATTTCCTCTATACCTGAGTAGGATACACTCTCCTGCTCCACCTTACTAATAAGTGATAGACCTAAACATAACCTTGCCCTTGGCCCAAACCCCGGCTTTACACATCACCGTCTAAAAGCATTACCATCACACAAGACAGCTCTGGCATATAACACATGCAAAAAAGATACATACACAAGACTAAATCTATTCACTTACTGAACTTTAACTCTTACCTTACCTAAGCTGCAAATACTCACACAAGCATTCCTAATATTGAACTGTTTACCTACTCCTTAAACTAACCATAACCTGCAAATATTTGTACTTACACACGTACCACTTATCCCCTTACTCATACCTAACTCTAACCCTAAATAACAAATAGTTACACACTCCTAATCCTTAATGCTGAAACATTTGGAGCATCTGAAACTTTCTTCATTAAAAGCTAAAATCCACGCTTACCTTCAAACAGCAAAATAGCACCTTTCAACATAATTCACCACAGACTTACTGTGCATTTGACAGCAGGCACAGTCAACCAACTGTATATTTTCGACATCCTACCGAATTGACAAACTAAACTAAGGATAACATTCTCTCTACCTCTCTCTCTATATATATATATATTATATATATATATATATATATATATATATATATATATATATATATGTATATATATATATATATATATATATATGTATAATAATGACAGTTACATGATGGAAAATTGTAGAGCGTGAGGAGGCAGAAACATAACATTCTGAAATTAGATTACTTTGGTCAAGCTTTAAAACTTTCTCTGAAGCAGAGCACCTCAGTTGTTGAGTATATTAAATGTGTGGGTGCAGAGGTATAAAGCTCACAACGTGTATAGTGTGGGGTCTTGCCACATACAAAATGTTATTTCATATATAAATGAAGCATTTTCTTTTTTATTAAGGAGACTTTTATACAAATTACCCATCATCAAACACATGCCCACACGTAAACACACACACACACACACACACACACACACACACACACACACACACACACACACACACACACACACACACTGTTTATTTCTTCTTTTTTTAATAATGAATGATAAAAAAGCATGCCAACTAATTTGTTTCAAGTCAGACTTTTCGAATGTTCAAGTGTTTACTTCATTATAAGGCATGGCATTTCTACTATGGGGACATGCTCATGTTTTGTTGGATCTTAAATACAGTGGTACTTCAAAAAAGCCATCCAAGTAAAACAGTATATGCAATGTGTATAAAAATGAGTTATCAGCATACACTGCACATATTTGAATTAAGGTGCACCCTTTTATGTTTGCAAGCAGTCTTTCATCACAAATTCTTCAAATGTCTTGTTAAATGTCATCAAGTGAGCTTTCATTTCTGTTTTCCTGTGTTCTTGAATGGTGCCAAGTTTTACTGCAAGTACCTTCAAGAGCTAAATAAAGCATTTACTGCAATCAACGAGTTCCCCCCAGTGTGGACTTATGAATCATTGTGTTACCTGGCAGAGTGACTGCAGCTACTCTTTGAACTTCAGAGAAATATGACAGCATTGAAATTCTTTCGAGACCCTGAAACTATTATCGTTAGTCGACCCATGAGAGCAGACTCTCCTCTAAATGACATTGTGGTTGGCTTCATGTACCATACTCTGTTGTATTTTATATATATTTATATGTATCTATATCTATCACTATATATATATATATATATATATATATATATATATATATATATGTTTTGTTTGTGTCTTTCGGCTTGTCCTGGTTAGGGGTCGCCACAGCGGAACTCCGGTCCGCTGATGATTGGCAGTAAAGTTTTACGTACTGGCTTGCCAGGCCTAACGCACAACCTTCAACGAAGGAACGCCCGTTCACGCATGTCACCACACAGAAGACGTCCTAACTGAGAATCAAACGGGCAACGTCTAACTGTGAGGCGACAACGCTACCGCAGGACCACCACCGCAGTATAAATATATATATATATATATATATATATATATATATATTGCTGTCAATACTTACAAATTTTACAGATATACGAGACAAACTGCCTTATATTATTTATCTGCAATCCACACAAAGAAAAGCTGATACATTTGCTGCAGAATAATGTACAGTGCCAATAAGGAAGTATCAAAATATATGGAGTTGTCTGATTTCTTGTGCTTATGAAATGCACATACAAAAATAAAACATTTATAAAACTTATCTTTTCTAAACATGCTGACAATTAGCCTAAGCTTAATTATTTGAGTCTGAATTGTAACCATGAGTCACAACGTTATAACAAGTGACATTAATATTTGTGAATATGGCCACTGTTAACACTGCTGACAATTGTGCCTTTGTCATCTGTCTACTTCGTCTTTGTCTGTTCCATAAGTCAAGGCCTTTGTTAAGTGTGCCCTCTACAGTTTAACATGTACTGTTTTTGTTACATGAAAAATAATGCTTTGCATAATGTCATAAGTTGTATGTTGTTGATGTTTTAGTACATTGAAACTTTTTTGTCTCTGATATTGTGGTTTGTTTTTTATGCCACTGGACTTGGAGAAGAGGGACACATTTTTCATTACTTTTATGTATTTTTCTTTTGCTCTGAGCTTGTTTAAATTTAGACATAGCAGAAGAGGGGTGTGACATAAGATTCATTTTTAAACTTCTTGGTGATAGTTTGCTATTGAGTATTTGCAGTGCAATTTTGTTATTTTTAGATGCTGTAGTTATATTTTATACCTAATTTTATCGAGATGTAATTTTTCATAGTAAATCTTTGTTTTGTCATTGCCTTCTGTCACTTACTAAATACTCCATTGGAACACTGACATTCCCATATATTGCTAGCTCATAACTTTATTCATTCTTTCTATTAATTATTACAAACTATATGGTGCTTTGCACTAAATATGGTCATCCTTTTAGCTAGGCTAATTATTGGTTTATGCCATGTCATTCAAATGCCTGCTTGTATAAGCATTACAAGAATGAACTAAAAAAGTAAACCTGAAACTGTGTAAGAGGGATCATGTACTTCCAAACAAAGGCTACACATTATTCATCCATAACTACACTTGTGAACATACAGAATAACTGATTCACTTCTACTGCCATCTATGATTGTCATAGTGTTTCTCTCAGGAACAAACAGTTCTTAGAAATAAGCAGCAATTTACAATGATTATACTGTTGCTTGCCTTATCAGGGATAACTAGCAAACCTCACACCATCGACTGTTTTCTGGTAGCAAAAATCTGAATGTATACAGTACAACTTGGCTGATTATAAAGAAAGTGACATGTTCTCCTCTGCAAACTCCAGTCAGTTTGTATTGCTGTATATGGCTAGATAAATCTCGCAGAGTCTAGAGGTTATACATGAAAGCATACCTGGGTATGAGCAGATGTAAAGGCTTTTATTCATTCACTTGTCTGTTTGCTTGTGTGTCTAAATATGCATGTATTCCTGTATACAGTATGTGCATGTATGTATTAAAGTAACATATGTATGTTCATCCCTTTTTTCAAACTGGGAGCACAGGGAATCTAAAACTGCAGTATTAGCAAACTGGGATCAGACATGATCTAGCTAGCAGAAAATCCATAACCTCTCTGAAACACATCAAGCATTTGCAAGAGCTTCCCCATTTCCTTTTCACCTCTAACGTTAACTCTGAAGTGATTATGTTCATACCGCTCAACTGTCCAGATTTTGGTAGTGTGTTTTTCTAGAAAACCATTGAGAATTGAAGTCACTAAATAATGAAAGACATTTGAGTTTCAAACTTCATACACTTCAGAAAATGCTTGATATATATATATATATATATATATATATATATATATATATATATATATATATATGTGTGTGTGTGTGTGTGTGTGTGTGTACATGTATATATATATATATATATATATATATATATATATATATATATATATATATATATATATATATATATATATATATAAAAAAAAACCCAAACACGACAAAACTAGAACCAAACAGGAGTGTACTGCTGAGAAAATAGAGTATGAATACAACAACAAGCAGCACTGAGACCACCGCCAGGGCAGGTTTATTCCACTACCACTTCTCAACACAAAAGTTTGTTTGTTGCAACACCTATGGGTGTTTGCTTATTATTGTACTCCACATGCAAAAAAGCTCAGCAAGACACTCGGTTGAGCAGCCATAAGATAAATATTTCAAATGTATTGTCTTCCCAAGCACAATGTATATAATCTCTACTTGAATATCGGCAAGTGCAGTTCACCTTTGTTACCATAGACGACAACTGCATTCATTAAAACCATCAAGTATTTATTCACATCGAACAATAACTTAAAAATAAAAACAAAGAGAAGTTAAAATGATTCTCACACGTACAACAGATACTGAGGGGATATGTAATATTATTCGAAGAAACTGGAAGATACTATTTTCAAGTGAAGAATGCAAAGAAGTGATTGGAGAGGTGCCTAAGTTTGGCTACAGGAATGCAAGTAATCTGAAAAAGAGGTTATGCAAAGAAGACTACTTAGTACCACGTGTCAACTCTGATAGAAGAGGGACATTTCCATGTAGAAGGTGTACTATGTGCAGTTATATATGCACAGAGAACAGTTTTGAGCATCCCATTACCAAAAAGAAATACACCTGTAGTTTCTATGCTGATTGCAACACAAACAAATATAGTATATTTGGCCACATGTTCATTATGTGACCATTTCTATGTTGGAAAGACAGTAAGACAATTTAAGGAGAGACTATCCAAGCATATAAGTGACATCAGACTCAAAGATTATAAGAATCCTCTTGCCAAACATATCAGGGACAATGAAGGACATAATTTCAAGTTCAGAGTGCTTAGAATTGTTCTAACCTCGGAAAGGGAAGGTGACAACAACAATAGACTGGAGCAGGAAGAAATGTATTGGATTGGAAATCTACAAGCTCATAGAAGAGCCGGGACTGTACACTACATTTCCCATGAAACCAGCGGTCAAGAGGCGTGGTTTGAGAAGATGTGTGTGATGTGACATCACCCATCATCTAGCACTCTATTGGTAGAGAGCAATTTTTAAACAGGCACTAACTGCACAGTACACATGGATCTGATGAAGGGTCATTGAGGAGACCCGAAAGCACTTATCCTTTGTCCTGTTTGTTTTTATTTTTGTTTTTATTTTTATTTTTAAGTTATTGTTCGATGTGAATAAATACTTGATGGTTTTAATGAATGCAGTTGTCGTCTATGGTAACGAAGGTGAACTACACTTGCCGATATTCAAGTAGAGCTGATTATATATGTTGTGCTTGAGAAGACAATACATTTGAAATATTTATCTTATGGCTGCTCAACTGAGTGTCTTGCTGAGTTTTTTTGCATGTGGAGTACAATCATAAGCAAACACCCGTAGGTGTTGCAACAAACAAACTTTTGTGTTGAGAAGTGGTAGTGGAACAAATCTGCCCTGACCGTGGTCTCAGTGCTGCTTGTTGTTGTATATATATATATATATATATATATATATATATATATATATATATATATATATATATATATATATATATATATATATATATATATATATATAAAAACCAAATGCATAAAGCGACCCCTAGGAATGTTATTTTTTATTCTGCTAAGAAGACAATTATGATAATGAAATGCATTGTAAGAGCAAATAAGTTCTCTATGCAGGTAATTATCCAAACATATTTTTCAGGGATATCCTTAACGTGATTTTTGTGATTGCCTTTCTTTAACAAAAGAACCTATATTTCATGATGCCTTCCTCTATTGTTAAATTTTTGGTTCCAGAAGTTGTCAGTGGATTTCATTGGGACTTGTTATTTATTCCTCTGAACCTTCTCTGTTAGGAACAGTACAATTATTATGACATATCTGTATTTGTCATAAGTTAAAATGCAGCAAATGTACCATGACTGCCAATATAGCAAGTTTTGGTAAGACTGCACGACTCACTTATACTGTTTAAAACTTCATCACACTGCTACTTGGCCACAGTGTATAAATTGTTGAATAACACTGAGAGATTTAAACCAAAGTGCAATTGCCAAGTTTGATGGTAGAATATGTGATCTCAAACCGCTTATTCATCATATTAACCTAGTACTCTTAGACACTCCGACATAACTTCTGATGACGGAATATTATGCTCAGAATGATCAGTTTTCCTACCCCCCATCCCAAGGCTCCTAGTTTTCTCCTATGCTTTTATTATCCTGATTTAAGTATTCTCTGCAATGTTCACAATCCCCATGTTAGATTTCACTCTTTCTCAACTTAGTCTCAAGGTCAGAAGTCTAAATGTTCACGATCCCCATTATTCTGTGCATAAACTGGATCCAGGTTTACTGGAATTGAGTCAAAATCTTTTTGCTAATGCATGGTGCCTGGATAAAGGAATCACCAAATTCTTGTAATACTTCAGTGAACATACATCTTGAAACCTTAGCACTGACAAGTCCAGTGTGCAAGAGTGTAAACCCTGTTAGCAAGTGCTCTGTTGTTTCACGGGTGCCTCACAAATCACAAAGGCTCAGTTGAAATTGATTCTGTTTTCATTAATCCTTCTCTAATCCTGCTGTCTACCTAGAGGTGTCTCTCCAAAAATATGACCTTTCCCTCTTCTCTACTCTCTGTTTAGTAGCAAATTATTTGTAGACTACTTTAGCCCACCCTCATATCCTCTTAATTTTGTATGCTTATGACATATTTATTTACATTTCCTGTCGTACCCAAATCACAACCAGAAATTCAACTTCAAGTAAACATAGCAATACTGTCAAAATGGTTAAACTCAATGCACTTCTTATTAGAAACCTCAAAAAACAAAGAAGTATTGTTTATTACTGCCTGACATTTCTCCATAGTATTGCATCACTGGCCAAAATAACAACCCCTTAAAACTATTCATTCCTTGAAATACCTCCACCTCTTGATGGATCAGGATCTTAATTTTCAGCTACACACTGTAAAGATTAAGCTACAATTTAGAAACTGCTCTTCTGCTCCTGGAAGTTTTTGTACTTCTTTTTTCCAGCTGTCCAGCTATTTAGGAAATCTATTTTAAATCTGTCTATTATTGCTTCTGCATACCTCTCTCTCTCTCTCTACACATATACACAAGCACACACACACACACACACACACATATATATATATATATATATATATATATATATATATATATATATATATATACCTATATGGTTCCCCTTCAAACCATCTAAAACCCATAACATCTAAACTCAAAACATCGAGACCATAACATCTAAAACCCATAACAGAATTTCATAACATCTAAAATGTATAATATGTAATAGTGTGCCATCAAACGTGTAAATGTTATAGTTGAATCTGTTAATCTTGTGGTATCACTATGAGATGTTGTAGTTTTTATTTCTATACTTATTATTTATATAGTGTAGGAATTTATACTATTTACAGAGTGCTTATTTTACCTCTCTGTATGTGTTTTTTAGGCCATACAGGTAAGTGATATAGACATTATGTGTACATTCTTTATGATGATCGCGATACAGTGGGGTTAGAAAATTAACTTTTTCCCACTGTAGTGCGATCTCTGAGTTGGTATGTTTAACTTAAGGGGAGTGTGGGGGGGCAGAGCATGTAGGAAAAAAGTGTGATTTTTAGTTTACAGACATACATACATACATACATACATACATACAAATGTTTCAAGCACGGGCATTAATGCACTTCTAGCTTGCTAATATACCAAAACACTCGTTCCCATGATAAATGTCCAGGCTGTTCTTAAACATATCTAAACTAGTACTTGCTTTAATGTGATTTGGTAGTCTGTTCCAAGCATCAGCTACTCTGTTAGAGAACCAGTTAGTACACTTCTCATTCCTATAGAATCTCCTACACAGGTTATCTGATGATTCTCTAGTACTTTTTGATAACCCCAAACATTCCCAGAGGTAGTTGTCCCTAAATGCCTTATATACCTGAATAAGATCTCCTCTTATATATCTGTAAGAGACACTGTAAAAGTTTAGATATTTTAGTCTTTCATAATAACTTAGATTTTCACATCCATGGATGTCCTTGGTATATATAACCCCCTGATGTTGCGTGCCTAGATTCTGATGTTAAACATTGTTTTTACTTTTTGCACTCAAACAATTTCTCTTTCAAAACTTTCCACATTCCATCTGCAGTTTTTTCACTGAACACCTCACTCCAGTTAGTTTTATATTGTAACTGTTTTGCTTCCCTATAATCTGTAATTAACCTTCTATGCATTGGCTTAGATTTCAGTTTGGCAGAATTATCTAGCAACAAATTAACCTTAATAACCCCATGATTACCGCACATCAGTGGTGGTAAAACTTGACTTGAAGTTACAGTAATTTCTTTGGGAACACAGGTAGGTCTTTTACAAACTGAAGCATTTGTTGTTCCTGAATATGCTCTGTGAATAATTTCTTTACTAACATTGTTGAATTAATATTATTCCAGTCTGTTTCTGGTAAATTTAAGTCCCCAGATAATATTATTTTTCCCTCCTGTGTTTTATGTAAGAAATGTACGAATTCCTCTAGGTCATCTGCACTTGACCTTGGTGGTCTATACACTCCAACAATTGTTATATGTTCCAAGGATCTCTTTATTATCACAGTTACACAGTCTATAGTAGTGGTGTTATCATTGAACATGTAATAATCACAGGTCTCATAACTATCTTTAATCCCTATCATAACATCTCCACCTGATTTTTTGTTAGACTGTCTGTTACAGTAAAAACATTTATACCCTGTCAGATTGGTTTCCAGTAATTGTTTTTAACCATGTTTCACAAACAATAACAACATCAATCTTGTGGGAACGTAGCAAATTTTCTAATAAAAACACTTTATTATTAATGCTCCTAGCATTAACACCCATCAGAGATGCATCAAATGTTGCTATCTGTGAACTGTTACATTTTTGACCTGGCAAAAATCCTGGCTAGTG
>NC_056732.1:280588127-280638127 GCF_019279795.1 Protopterus annectens | reverse complement strand
GTAGTTGAAGGATGTGATAAGGTATAGGACCTGTTTATCAAATGATGTATCTGTCGAAGTGAACCACATATAGGTTGACATTGCTCTAACAAGTTGAAGGAAAATAGACATTTTAACTGGGATTGTGATCATAGCTATGGAGCTGGAGAGTGTTTGTGAGCCTGACTGCAGTGTACATAATGGCCATATGAGTTTGGGAAGGGGTGGCACAGAGAAAACGCAAGAGGAAGAAGAGACTCGGTATGAAGCAGAACTGCAAGAAGAGGAACAATATATGAGTTTAGAGGCTGTTATAGAAATTGAACAGCAGGAAAACCAGTGTAGTGGATGGAGATCCATGACTGTGTTTGAAATTTAGCAATGAAACAACTTTACTTAGCACTTTTTTCATGTAAAAAGGAGATTAACAAAGTTTGTTAATCACCCTTCAAAATTGTTAAGTTGTAGTTGCATGCTACAGCATCACCAGCAGCCAGCAGAGAACTTAGATGAGACTTTAACTGTTTTAAAGGCTGTAAAACACTTTCTATCACCATATTTCTTTCTTTTTTTTTTGTACATGGCAACATGAAGTATGTATTATAGCTTTAAAAGCTGGTGGAGTACCAGATGCATTTCACTTCTTCTGATGCCCATCAAGAAGTTGTAAGTGTGTTACAGCTTTCAAAGCTGGAAAGCACTTTACACTTCTGTCATTTCCTTTTCTTTTTTTCCACCTGGTCATGTAGTACTTTGGTGCAGCCAAAGTCCCAAATACAGCAACTCTTGTGTGGCAGCACTTAGTGTGTTATAGCTTTCAAAGTTGTAGAACACACAGCGCTCCTACAGTTCTCTCTCTCTCTCTCTGCCTCTCACTCTCTCTCTCTCTCTCTTTCTCTATCTCTCTCTGTTTAGCTGCAACTGGTAGCATCTCTGGCAGGTAAAGTTCCATGCACTGCAAAGAATTATGATTCAATCTCTCCCATCATAATCAAGTAGGCATGTTCTCTCAAAAGTTATAGGTTCATAGGTAGGTACTAGGCTATCTGCCCGAGGGCATTTATAAGCCTAGCCAGAGTGTGTCGGCTTACGCCTCCCCATTGATTAATTAACTGATCCTCTGTCAAGCAGAGCCAATGAAGTGATCCCAGGGATGTATTTTCTGTTTCTCATCCACTCGTCAAGGTTTGTCTTGAAGAATGTTAGTGATGGGCTCTTCCTGATGTAATTTGTAATTTTGTTCCAAAGCATGGGGAGTCTCTGTGACAGGAATCTATCCCTCCAGCATGTTCTATTTATTGTTGTGGTGAGGTTTAGCTCACTAGAGCGCATGGCTCACGGTGACTTGGATTTCTTTAGGTGGAGCATGTCCATCAATTCTGAGTTGGACATGGCTTTGTAAGTCAGGCAGAGATCACCTCTGAGTAAGCGATATGCCACTGAGTACAGTCGGAGTTTTTTCAGTCGGGCTGCATAGGACATATGTTTGAGGCCCGTAATCCTCTTGGTGAGGTATTTTTGTGATCTCTCCAGCTGTTGGAAGTGTCTTGTTAGGTACATCCCAAATGGGGCATTGTACTCTATGATGGGTCTATGATGGGTCTAATGAGTGATGAGTAGAGGGGCACTATGACCTCTTTATTTCTAGATGCGAACCCTTTAGTAATTAGACGGGCCACATAGAAGGATTTCCTAACTACTTTGACAACTACTAGCTACCTGGGTCCCCAGATCTCTTATTACCTCTTCTGTATTAAGGGGGCTGCCACCTATGTGGTAATTCGTGGATGTTTTGTTTTTCCCAAATGGGATGACTATGCATTTTCTGGCATTTAATTTGAGGCCATGACTTTGACACCAGGTGTCTGTCTCAGTAAGGCCCTTTTGGAGGATGTCCGTGTCAGCCAGAGCATCAATTATGGCTCCCAGTTTGCAGTCATCGGTGAACTTGGTTAGCCGTAGTCCTCCTGTGTTTGTCTGTACTTCTGAAAAGTATATGCCGAAAAGTAGGGGTCCCAGGACTGAGCCTTGCGGGACACCACTTGTGACTGGTTTAGAGTCGGACCTGGAGCCCGCTATTCTTACCGTGTGAATTCTTTCTGTAAGCCAGTTGGCAACCCATCTCGTGATGTAGGGTATTTATGTTTAGGCTGGTGAGTTTTTCTGTAATACGCAAGTGGGGAATGGTGTCAAAAGCCTTGGCGAGGTCAAGGTAGGATGTGTGAACCACCTTTCCCTCATCTATGGCCTTGGTGATTGTCTCAAAGAAGTCAACCAGGTTTAGTAGGCATGGTCTGCCCTTAACAAATCTGAACTGGGTCAGGTCAAGTGTTTGGAGGTTCCCAATGTCTTTGTTAATGAGTTCCATGATGATGCGCTCCATAGCCTTGCAGAGCAGGCTAGTCAGGCTTATGGGGCGATAGTTACCAGGGTCAGTTGTGGCCCCTCCATTGTGGAGAGGAATAACCGTTGCTGTGCGCCATTCTATGGGCATGTAGCCTGTGGAGAGGCTGAGGTTGAACAGCGTGTTTAGGTGGGGGGTTAGTTTGTTCTGTAGTTTGTGCAAGATGCAGCCTGGAACACCATCTGGTCCCATTGACGCTGTGTTTTTGGCTTTTGAAAAGGCTGTTTTCACCTGTGGGTCTGTGATTTTTGGGACACTACACTTTTCCGGTATTGTTGTGGGCCCTATTGGAGGTGAGAGGGGGGTGTGGTTTGCACTAAATATATCTGCCAGGTTGTTGGCAATATCAGTAGGTTCAGTATATTTTGTGCTATTTCGCACTAGTTCAGTGCATATCTGTGAGTTGCCACTTAGATACTTAACATAGCTAAAGAAGGCTTTTTGGTTATCTTCTGAATCCTTGGCTATTTTTCTTTTGAAGTTAGCCTTGGATGATTTCATGAGGGACCTTAGTTTCTTACTGATACTGATCAGGGATGTCTTTCCTTCTTGGGATTTACTTTTTTTCTGAACTAGTTTCCTCCTTCTATTGTATAGCCTGTTTATTTCAGGGGTCCACCAAACTGGTTTCCTTCTCTTAGAGGACTGAGTCTTGGTTTTGCTCGGGATGGCACAATCCTTGCATCCTTGTATGTGCTCATAGAGTGCATTTGTAAAGGTTTCTACATCTTGGGCAACATTATCCGTTAGCGTGGGGGCTGTGAAACGTACCACCTCTGTCTTAAGTAAGGTGAAGTTTGCTTTAGAAAAGTTTTTTACTGTGGTTTCCTTAGTTGGGGGTGGTGGTGGAGTGTGGACATCCAGAGTGATTAGTTTATGGTCTGATATAACCAGTGATGAGTTGACCTCCGGTGTGTAACACCTGTCACCCATGTTGGTGATGATATGTTTTCACTTCTGTTAGGGGAGTTTACCAGCTGATCCAGGGCATTTGAGTTGATGAATTTCAGGAAGCACTGAGCCTGGGAATTTGTACTCGAGTAGTTTTCCCAGTGAATGGTAGGGTAATTGAAATTGCCCAATATGAGGGTGTTTGGTAGGACCTTCATGTTTTCCAGTGTCTCCAGAAAGGTGGAGTGGTGGTTTTGGGTTATGGAGGGTGATCCGTAGCAGGCCACAATTTGCATTGCAGATTTGCCCGATATTAGTTGAACATGGATGATCTCAGAGGTATCATGCTGCGCCACTAACCTGGAGGTGTAGGTATCCTTGATGAATATGGATACACCCCAATCCTTTTGTGTTTCAGTCCGTATTCTATGGCCGAAACATGTGGTATGAGTTGTAGCCCGGTAGTGCTGGAGTGCTCTCTGAAGCCTTGAACCAGGTTTCAGTTACTGCACAGATGTCGACATTCTCCATACAGAGGAGTGCTTAGAGTGAGTGCATTTTGAGATTTAAACTCCTGGCATTGAGTAGCATAACCCTTAGTTTTTTGTTAATTGTGCTGTTTACAGAGGTGGGTTTGACTTTTGAGCCTTGCCTAAAAATGTTACGTTAAGATTCTCCCCCCCTAACTTTACTTTGCTCTACTCTTTTCTGACATCCATTTTTTGGCTGTATAACAATCTAGGGTACTTTTCCATTAACGAAGCAACAGCTTGCTTGGCCTTGTTAACGGTTTTGTCATAATGAAAGTTCTCATTCATTTAACCTCCTGATTCTTTTTTTTGAGATTTGTCCCTGACTGGTTGCCAGCCTAGTCAAATAGAATTTGATACTTAATTCTATCAATTGTATAAATAAATGTAAAATACAGGCTTGTCTTTTTAAATGTAAGAAAACACTGTAAAATGTGAACTTCAAGATTGTTGCAACATTGCCATCTGCGGTAAGGAAACCAAGCCAAGTATTTCAAATGTGTCTTTTTAAGTTGAAAAGATCTTATGAATTTCTTTAATGTTTTACAATTTGTCTCCAGTGTGGCTGGATGAAGGTTTCATGCCCATTGTTTTAAGGCTAAAGTTTATGACCAGAAATTAGATGCGGAATGTGCTTTAATGCTCTAGTTTCTGGTAGAATATACATATGAAATGTCTTCTATTGTTGTAAGTTTCTGTGCAGTTGTTAGATTGCTAAATAATGAGGTTTGTGGCCTGAGAACTCAGACCAGGTGTTAAGATGATGCAATATGAATACTGGAAAAACCTAAGTGTCAAAAATGATGTAATTTTGGGAGGGCCTTAGAGACAGGTTTGTTAGTAATGTTTTAAATACTATTTCTCACAAGAGACTGGAGGCATTTTGACTTTGGACATCCAACTTATTAGCACTTTGCCTTATGCTCACATGTAAATTTTAGCACTGTGATTTCTTGCAGAAATAGTTAAAGCTAGTAAAGATTAATTAGGTATTTTTCTTTGAAATCAGACCTGTCCTACTGTATTATTTTAAGTTTCTGTGTGATCTCTGAACTCTTAGATATCTCTGTGGTGTAGTAGTTTTGTGTTTTAATTATTTATTATTAAATATTTTTAAAACCTTCTACCTGTGGTTGGTTTGTTTAGAGATACGCTCTAGAGTAAATTGCATATTTATAGAGGGTATTGTAATAGGCCACTCTAAAGTAAGCCTTGACTGTTAGTCATACTACCATTGGATTATAATATTGCACAGTAATTATTGGACACCCTTTTAAGGGCCTTTTAGTAGCTATTATTATTAGTTGGGTGGTGGCAGTAATTGCTACTGTATAGTCTGGGTAAAGGGGCACAGCTGGAGAATCTGTGTAAGCCTTTCCCAGGAATGTCTGTGAAGTTGTACAAATACTTATCTCAAAGTGTGTGTGTTGTGAAAGCTACTTGGGCAAGGACATGAAGCACTAGTTGGACAGAGAGGGTACTGGAGGTTTTAGCTTGCCCAGCTAGGCTGAGACCTGGACTCTATAGCTGTGCCAGTGAGGAGTCTTATTGGGGACCTGGTGAGCAAGGGAGCAACCAGCCCCAGACTGACTGTGATCTCTGTGTGCAGTTAAGGGAAATTGTACTTTACTGTGTGTATTAATTATCCTTTTCTCTTCTATTAGATGACATCCCTGGTGTTAGTGGTGAGGATTGAGGCTCCTTGATTGCTGGGCCAGGGCACGGTCGTCACAAGTGGTGGCAGTGGTGGGATCTACTTCACATACTAATTGGCTTGTAGTGGTGTGGGGTAGAGTGAATTCCTGTAGTTTATGTACAGTGATCTCTAAAAGTGTTTTGTACTCTAAAACAGCCAGCAGTGTATACTCAGAGTTCAGATCACAATTGTTTTATTTCTTTTGTTTGCTTAGTGTTAGTCAGGGTGAGCAGGCAGCATGTCAGCAGAAGAGTATGGAAAGCTAACAAGGAGGCAGCTGGCTAAGATGTGCCAGGCTAGGGGACTGGTGCATGGAAACCTGACTAAAGCAGACCTGATTGCAGCCTTGGTTACAGCTGCATTAGAGAACAGCAGCCTGGTGGACAATCAGACTGACAGTGGAGATACAATATCCTTGGAGAATGGACAGCTCAACCTTTCTGCAGTGGACTTAAAAATCCAGCTGGAGCTAAAGAGACCTGAGTTGGAGGCCATGCATATGAAACTAGAAGCAGCCGAGAAAATGAGGAGTCTATAAGCTGAGGAAAATGAACGGCAGAGGAGGCATGAGAGGGAAATGCTGACTCTTCGCCAGAGTCATGGAGGTAATGGGGAAGGGAGTAACTGGACCCCAGAAGCACGAAAGGTCAGTAAATTTCTTCCACAGTTTAAAGAGGGGGATAATTTTGATAGCTTCATTCATATGTTTGAGCGGGTATATAAACAGTATGAAGTTGACCAAGGGCTCTGGGTATGGTTTCTGACCCCCTTACTCCATGGTAAAGCTGTAACATCTTTAGCAAAAATGCATGACACTGACTGTTTTAATTATACTGCTGTAAAAAGACATTTATTAGCTAACATCTGAAATGTAAAGGAAAACATTTCATGAGCATAGACACAAGGCAGATGAAAATATATGTGAATATGTTGTTGAACTGAGCACTTATTTTCATTGCTGGGTGAGTGGATGTCAGGTCACCACTTTTGAAGGGCTGGCAGACATTTTGGTAAGGGAACAAGCCCTTAGCACTTTGCCTGAGGACATGAAGATCTGGTTAGCTGACAACCAGTGTGCTACTTCAGAGGAGTTGGGGAAGAAGGGAGACCTATACCTAGCAAGCAGGGCAGACCTGCACAGGAATGGGACCCCCAGTACTGCTCATGGGACTAAAGGAACCCATGGTGGGCAGCACAGACTGCTCCAACAGAATCCGCCAATGGCAGGGGAAGCCACAAGTCCTGGTACATGTCCAGGAGCTAGGGTTAAATGTTTTGAAAGCAACCAGAGGGGCCATGTGGCATACAGATGTCCATGGAGGCAAGGTGGGGAACCAAAGGTGAGGGAGCCAGTAAGTGCTAAAGACAAAATGCCAATAGTAGGTTGTCTTGAGACAACAGGGGTATGGAACTACCATCCTGCAGATGTCCTGAGAGGGAAGGATTTGAATGAGGCAGTACTATGTACTTATGCAGTTACATGAAGTGAGGCTAGGTGATAAGCATGTGGGTCTGGTAGCCTGGGGGAGACCCAGACAGACTGCATACTTGCAGCCAGGACTGCTGAGGTGGTTACTTCAGGGAATGAGCTACACTGTAGCAGTGAGACTGAATGTGAGCCACAGCTGCTTGTGGGTACTGATGTTCCCTTGGGCAGGGTAACGGCAAAGGTAGAGGTGAGTAGTAGTTCCCAGGCTGACAATGAGGCACCGCTGTCAGAGGATTCCAGACTTCCTGTGGAAGGGGAGCTATGAAGGGTTACAAGGAGAGACCTGAGACAGGCTCAGCTGTCAGACCCTACATTACAAGGCCTGAGGCAGGTAGCTAGGGCAGCACCTGACTCTCAGGGGAAGGGGGAATCTGTATACTGGAACAAAGGGTTACTGCACAGAGAGTTGACCCCTGAGGGAGGGCTAGAGGTTGAGAGAGTATAGCAGTTGGTAGTGCCTAGAGCTTACCATCTGGCGCTTCTAGCCATGGCCCATGATATTCCCTTTGCAGGTCATATGGGCATACAACGTACAAAGAGGCGTATAATGCAAAATGTCTATTGGCCTGAATTTTCCAGAGAGGTAACAGGGTACTGCAGGACCTGTGAGCAGTGCAAAAGGTAGGCGAGGTGGGAGACAAGGTGAGAGCTCCTTTGATGCTTTTGCCTGTGATTGAGGAGCCATTTTAGAGGGTAGCTATGGATATTGTGGGTCCTCTGAGTACCCTAAGTTATACAGGGAAAAAGTATATCCTAGTGATTGTAGATTATGCTACAAGGTACCCTGAGGCAGTGGCTTTGTCCTCCATTGAGGCTGAGAAAGTGGTAAGTGCTTTGTTAGAGATTTTCAGCAGGGTAAGTTTCCAAAAGAAAATACTGTCTGACAGAGGTGCCAATTTTATGTCAGACCTGCTGGCTTGTCTGTGGAAGTCTACCCCTACCATCCCCACACTAATGGTCTTGTTGAGAGGTTAAACACTACAATCAAGTCCATGCTACGGGCATTTGCAGATCAGTTTAAGAGGGAGTTGGACAAATATTTGCTCCATCTGTTTGCTTACAGAGAGGTTCACCAGGAATCCACAGGTTTTTCTCCCTTTGAGTTGCTGTATGGGCATAGGGTGAGGGGACCTCTAGATTTAATTCGAGATGATTGGGAAGGTGAGTGTGAGAGGAGCCTGTTGGGGCATATGTCCTGAACCACAGGACAAGGCTCAGGGAACTCATGCGCCTGGCCCAGGAGAACCTGGCAGAAGCCCAACAACAGAAAAAGGTGTGGTATGACAGGAATACTCAAGGTAGAGAGTATGCTGTAGGGCAGCAGGTGATGGTTCTCATAACTGTCAGACACAAGTTGCAGGCAGCTTGGGAGGGACCCTACAAGGTGGTAAGAAAGGCAAGTGATGTTAACTACATGATGGAAGTGCTAGGCAGATGGCAGGGGTACAAATTGTACCATGTTAACATGATGAAACCTTACCATGATAGGGAGGCCATTGCTCTGAGTATTTGCAGTGGATTGCAGGAGGAGTCTGAGGGAGATCTGGGGACTGATCTCCTCAGTGAGCCTTGGGCTGACACCTCAGTGGGAGGGGTAGCAATGTCCCAGTAGCTATCTCCTACCCAGGTTTGAGAAATCTGAGCAGTGTTGCAGGAGTTTGGGGGCATGTTCACTGGGATACCAGGGAGCTCCCACCTGGTGCAGCACAAGGTGGATACAGGGACCCCAAAGACCTTTCAGGCAGGCCCCTTATAGGGTGCCTGAGAGAGTCAAACAGACACTGAGGGAAGAGGTACAGGAGATGTTGGAACTAGGGGTGATTCAGGAGTCCAACAGTCCCTGGGCCTCCCCAGTGGTACTGGTGCCAAGGAAGGATGGCAGCACCAGGTTCTGTGTGGATTACAGGAAATTAAATAGCACACAGAAGCAGATGCTTACCCCATGCCTAGGACAGATGAGGCCCTAGAGCAGCTGGGTGAGACTAAGTATCTTACAACCATTGATCTTACCAAGGGTTACTGGCAGGTGCCATTGACTCTCAATGCTAGAGAGAAGTCAGCCATTGCGATTCCTTTCGACGTGTATGAGTTCACAAAGATGCCCACTGGGATGAAGAATGCCCCAGGGACTTTCCAGAGGCTGGTAGATCATATCTTAGCAGGAGCAGGAGGGTTTGCCCTTGCTTACATTGATGATATTGCTATCTACAACCATTCATGGCAAGAGCACCTTCAGCATGTCAGGGAGGTGCTGGACAGTCTACAGAGGGCATGATTGACCATTAAGCCGAGCAAATGTTAGGTGGGTATGGCAGAGGTCTCCTACCTAGGAAATAGAGTGGGGAATGGTAAGATAAGGCCAAAACCTGGCAAAGTGGAAGCTATTCAGGCATGGCCTGCACCTGTTACCAAAAAGCAGGTGAGGTCATTCTTGGGGAAAGCAGGGTACTACAGAAAGTTTGTTCCCAATTATAGTACCATAGCTGCTCCCTGACAAGGATGAACAGGCCAGATAAGGTAGTGTGGACCCCAGCATATGAGCAGGCCGTTCAGAAGCTTAAGGAAGCTTTGGAAGGACCCCCCTATGTTAGCCAGTCTAGACTATAGCAAAGAATTTTTTGTGCAGGTGGATGCTTCAAACTATGAGGTGGGGGCTGTACTTAGCCAGATTTGTTCAGAGGGAGAAGAGCACCCAGTGACTTACCTCAGTTGTAGGCTCCAACTCAGGGAGGAATGCTATGCAGCGGTAGAAAAGGAATGTCTACCCATAGTGTAGGCACTACAAAAACTTCAGCCTTATCTGTAGGGAAGAAAATTCACTGTGATGACAGATCACAACCCTCTAACATGGTTAAACAGAGCCAGTCAGCAAAATGCCAAGTTGCTAGGATGGAGTCTGGGGTTGCAAGCATATGATATGTCATTGCAGCTCCGCAGTGGGAATAGCAATGCCAATGCAGATGGGCTCTCAAGACAGGGAATGGGGTGAAGTACAGCCAGATAGACTTAACACTCTCAAGCAATGTTTTTCAAGGGGTACTCGAAAAACTTGCCAGAGTTCCCCGGGGGGGGGGTGATGATTGGGGAGAGATGGGCAAAGGCTGCCAGCCTAGTCAAATAGAATTTGATACATAATTCTATCAACTGTATAAATAAATGTAAAATACAGGTTTGTGTTTTTAAATGTAAGAAAACACTGTAAAATGTGAACTTCAAGATTGTTGCAACATTGCCATCTGCTGTAAGGAAAATGAAGCCAAGTATTTCAAATGTGTCTTTTTAAGTTGAAAAGATCTTATGAATCTCCTTAATTCTTTACAATTCGGTTCCGGTGCATCTGGATGAAGGTTTTATGCCCATTGTTTTAAGGCTAAAGTTTATGACCATAAGTTAGATGTGGGATGTGCTTTATTGCTCTAGTTTCTGGTAGAATATACATGTGAAATGTCTTCTATTGTTGTACGTTTCTGTGCATGTGTTAGATTGCTAAATAATGCAGTTTGTGGACTGAGAACTCAGATCAGGTGTTAAGATGATGCAATGTAAATACTGGAAAAACCTAAGTGTCAAAAATGATGTAATTTTGGGACGGCCTTAGAGACATGTTTGTTAGTAATGTTTTAAATACTATTCTCACAAAAAAATGGAGGCATTTTGACTTTGGACATCCAACTTATTAGCACTCTGCCTTATGCTCACATGTAAGTTTTAGCAGTGTGATTTCTTGTAGGAATAGTTAAAGCTAGTAAAGATTAATTAGGTATTTTTCTTTGAAATCAGACCTGTCCTACTTTATTATTTTAAGTTTCTGTGTATTCTCTGAACTATTAGATACCTCTGTGGTGTAGTATTTTTGTCTTGTGTTTTAATTATTTATTATTAAATATTTTTAAAACCTTCTACCTGTGGTTGGTTTGTGTAGAGATAAGCTCTAGAGTACATTGTATATTTATAGAGGTTATTGTAAAAGACCACTCTAAAGTAAGCCTTGACTGTTATACTACTATTGGATTATAATTTTGCACAGTAATTATTGGACATCCTTTTAAGGGCCGTTTAGTAACTGATATTATTAGTTGGGTGGTGGCAGTAATTACTATCGTATAGTCTGGGTAAAGGGGCACAGCTGGAGAATCTGTGTCAGCCTTTCCCAGGAGTGGCTGTGAAGTTGTACAAATACTTATCTCAAAGCGTGTGTGTGTTGTGTCAGCTACATGGGCAGGGACACAAAGCACTGGTTGGACAGAGATGGTACTGGAGGTTTTAGCTTGCCCAGCTAGGCTGAGACCTGGACCCTATAGCTGTGCCGGTGGGGAGTCTTATTGGGGACCTGGTGAGAAAAGGATCAACCAGCCCCAGACTGACTGTGATCTCTGTGTGCACTTAAGGGAAATTGTACTTTACTGTGTGTATTAATTATCCTTTTCTCTTCTATGAGACAACCTCCCTGGTGTTAGTGATGAGGATTGAAGCTCCTTGATTGCTGGGCCAGGACACGGTCGTCACACCCACCTTTCAAAATTAGGAACAAACTGGCATAAGAGAACAACTGCTCACAAGTTTAACCAATGAGCTCGCAGCTTGGTTAAAAAGATGTATCCCGATTCCTGTGCTTACAGTACGTTTTGTTGATGAAATGATGTGGTTTAAAAAATCTCACTATTTGAAGTGTTATAAACCTTTTCTGAATGGAAAAAAGAGAATTGTTATTGAGCAAAGTGTGAAACTAATCCTGAGAATAAGGTATGGGTAAGAAGTACATCCGTACTCGTATTTGGGCAAGTAATAATCATTGATCAGTTTGTGGCAAATTAAGATGCAAAAAATTGTTTAAAATATGCCAACATTGGAAGTTTTATACACTTTTTCTATGTGGCAGTGAGCAAAGTATGAAACTATTCCTCAGAATAAGGTATGGGTAAAAAGTACATCCATAATCGAGGGCAAGAAAGCTGTTGCCCCGTTAACGGAAAAGTACCCAATCTAGTTGTGATTACAGACCTGATCATAATCCTCTATATGATGTACTCTAAAGTTCTGTACATACATTTCTGCTGGGGTTAAGTCTAGAGAAACAGAATATTTTGGAGGAGACACTGAGGAAAGAAAGTTATCTATAGGTAAGCAGGACAGAAAAAGAAAGAAAGAAAAATAAGAATGGGAAATAAAAGGTGAGTCTGTTGTCTCTTAAACGTATTAGTTTAAAAGCAAAGTAGAGAAACTGGCTATAGATGACTGGGTTAAGTATTAAAATTGTGGCATTATTTGTCATAAGACATTAAATTATTCAAACATAGAAAGATAAAAGTAAAGAGACATGAAAGGAGAAGTGTGGTATTTCTCTTCTGATATAGGGGAATACCCATGATTATTACTGTGGGCAATATCAAGCAAAAAAGCTGGATGCCAAAAGCATTTATTATGGCTGATAACCCATAAAATGCAGATCAGCAGTGTCTTATGAGGCCTTCATCAGTGGAAATAATCAAATGTATCAATAATATATTTAAATAAGAAAAACACAACCTTATGACAATAATATTGAATGTTGTTTTCAAATGAAGTGTATATAAAGTGCAGATAATGTCAGCAGAGTTATAAACAATTATAATCTTCTGGATAATGTAGTACAAAGTTTAAAATATATGTTTCTATAGGGAATTACTCTGGAGAAAGAAATGATTATGGAGAATGTTAGATTGATGAAGGGAATTATTCTGATAATGAGCAGAATAGAAAAAGCAATCATGAAAAAAGTAGAATACAAAATGATAAATTATTTGTTTTTGCTCCAAAAGTCAGTAGTTTAAATGCAAAATAGAGAAAATGGCCTATTGCTGACTGAACTATGGATCAGTGCTTTGATATTGTTTGTCTCTAAGATATTAAAGTATTTTCAAAAGCAGAAATCTAAGGTTAAAGGAACTAGAATGGGAAACAAAAGATGTACTCCACACCTGGAAGATGTAAGCAATGAACAAATTCAATTTGAAGAAGTGGTGGAGAGAGTTTGCAAGCAGAATTTAATGCTTCTTAGCATTCATTCTGGGATACTGTAAGGCCTCATGGATCTTGTATTTTTAATTTTGGAAAGTATCAAAAATATTCTGTGCAAAGTGCTTTTGGAAAGGGAGGTGTGAGGGGAAATGGGGTGCAGACGATAGTGTGGTCACAGTGAAGTTGAAAGAAAATCCTTTCTATATTGATACAATAAACATATTTTAAAAATGTTGAAGATCTTCTTTTCTCCATAGTTTGTTGCTGTAGTTACTCTCACGATGTGGATTTAATTTTAAATTTCTCATTATGCTTGTAGTGGACTGGTACAGATGTCTCAAAAATAATCTGTCCAAGAAGGAGCAAAGTTCAGGACATTAAGCAGCAGCAGACTCATGTACAAGAGTTATTGGGGAGCTACAGCATTTGTATATCAACAGTAATTGTTTTGAGAGTAATCCCTAAATGTAGAGGAGTTAATGGGGGCTGCAAAGGAGATTTTCAGGAAAGTTACAGTAATGAGGTCAGATGTGATGATGGAGGAGGTAACAAGTGAGGTTGTGCAATTAGAGAAACTGTTGTAAGGACAAGATGAAGAAGATCAATTCTTCCAGTGGGCAAGGAGATAATTCTAGATTGGAGGTTGGCATAATGGTTAAGTAATTTACCTTATCGACACAATGTACAGGGTTTGATTCTCTTCTTTGAAGGGAGATTTGCTAGGATTAAAATGGCCTGCGAGGGCAGCTAGCCTAGTACTTATCTATGAACTTATGAGAATTCTCTGGAAAATGTATTGCTGGCAGCAAATATCTGCCAGTTTATGTATGGATAGTTGAAGTCAAAGTAGGAATCATATGATGGAGCCCTGTGGAACACCACTGGTCACCTTCACGTTTACTAAGAATGCACCTGCCTTCCTCACTACATAGATTCTATTTCTCAAATAATGTGCTATCCACCTACCTACATAAGGGTCAATTTAGAGCTTATTCAGCTTGTTTATTATCTCTGTATGAGTTGTGGTATCAGAAGCATTAGCCAGGTTGAGGTATGCTAAATGGACAATATCATTTGCTATTTTATTTTAACCACTGTAACTACTGTGAAAGCAAATTAGTAATGTGTTACATTAATGAAGAGCTGCTGTAAAGTTTATACATGAAAACTAAGTAAAATGTTTGTTCAGTTTCTGGAAACAGTCTAGTGAATGATCTAAACTTAACATTAGTCAAGAATGGGGCTTTGAGAGTGTGACTGTCTAATAGTTGTATAGATCTTATTTGTTACTATTATATGCTCATAAAATCTGTGTTAATTATTAGCTTTTATGTGGGTTCTAACTGCATATTCTGCATTCCCTAAAATATGTGCAAGTATCCACAAGTAAAGAGTCATTTTTGGGTGTCACATGATGGAATCATTACTTATCAGACCAAACCAATGCTTCCATCCTTATGTATTAAATATAATATACTTTGTGCTGATGTCTGATGTTTCACAGTCTGTCACACACAAAGGTTGTAGTTTTCACTGGCTACCAAAGGCCCCTTTAAACTGCTGCCAAGGTCATACAATACATGGACAAAATTAGTAAACATTGTCTACAGCTGCACAAAGCTGCATGGTCCAAACACATATCAGAGACCAGTGTGTCATATAAGCTCTTCATAAGGCATTAACTGCTATCATGGTATATAGCAGTATCTAAACTGTAGACAGTTTCTAGGGCAACAGGCCAGGCATGGTAGAAAGCAACACATGGCACTCACCACTCAATCTATCTCTGACATTCATAGGCAGTGCGCAGAGAAAGACTGTGGTGATCCTGTTTTATGAATCACCCTAATGTCACTGCTACATAAAATCTCAACTGAGATCACCCCCTTTAATGGATTGTATACAATATGTGTGAAATCAAAGGTCTATGCATAAAAACAATTTTGATAACATACCATCTTAAAAAACGGATACAGTGTCTGCAATAATATAATTAGCATGCATAACAAAAATTACAATTCATTTCTTATGAGTCATTCACTAGTGGCCATTATACAGCAGAAATACCCAAAAATAAAAAGGAGCTTCAACTTTACTTACACTATTTCCTAAAAAAAAACTCATGAATTAAATCATTTTCTTAAATTCTGAATTTTGAAAGCATTTTAATAAACAATTTACATTGGGAAAGAATGGAAACATAAAGTATTGTCTGCATAATTTTTTTTTTTTTGTTACTGCCAGTCATTAGCGGACCTGAGTCCCGCTGTGTCGATCCCTAACCAGGAAAAGCCGAAAGACATAACATTTGCTGATTTGTTTTCAGACACAGAATAGTCATCATATTAATGTGCATATTCATTGTTTCGGGTGGTGCAGCGGTAGCATTGTTGCCTCACAGCAAGAGGTTCTCCCATTCAATTCTCGGCCTCGGCTTGGGTTGGGAGTGCCTTCTGTGTGGAGTCTGCATGTCCTCCCCACAGTCGAGTGGGCGTTCAAAAGACGTGTTGAATGGGCATGCCTTCGTTGAAGGTTAGGCATCGGGCTGGCAACTCGACACCATAAAAAACAACTGCCAATCATTAGAGGACCAGAGTTCCGCTGTGGCGACCCCTAACCGGGAAAAAGCCGAAAGACAAACAACAACATTAATTGTTTCAGTCTGAAAAAGGGAGAGAGTCGATTAATATGCCATTCCTTTCTTTTAACTAAGACATTAAATTTGATCGAGTGACTGTAATACTACATGACCAGTGTGATACTAAATACTATCCAAACATCAGCCCTAGCAAACCAAATTAATCCTGAAATGCTTTACTCCATTCATGCTATTTTAAGCAGCAGTTACACTTCACCCACTTGAATTTACCTGCTGCCTTACCTTTCTCCTACCTGATATGCCTTAACTCTATAAAGTAAAACTTAACTTGTAAGTTTTTTCGCTTGACTAAAATAAGTAGTCTTTTTAATGTAGTACATTTGTTCTAGCTGCTATTTCATAGGTTAATGTTTGGATACTGTTATTTATGGTATGACACTTATCATCTAGCATTGTGAACAGGCAAATTTAGTAATATCATTGTAGGTATGGTTTAAGGCTTTTCTTCTTGTCCATTTTACAGGCTGTGTGAAGACATTGTTTTTTTGCAGGCCAAACACTGATTTTTATTTATACACACATTTACAGAACAAAATTTCTATAAATAGTATTAATGTTAATATAATGAGCACATAATCTTCAAACCAGTTATTCATTTTCACACTTTTGTGCAAAACTAATAACCAGATGTAAGGCACTTTAAAACTTAAAATGAGACTGTGAACATTATATAAGAAAAATCTGCTTGCAATTAGCACATTATTTATGAAACCTATGAAGGCAAGATATCTAATATTTGACTCATCATTTTCAAGTGAATTTCCATTGCTTTTAAAAAAAAGTGTCTTATTTCTGTTTTTCCTTTACTGTCTAGTTAGTAGATCATTTTACTTCTGTTGAATCCTCCATATAATGATGTTTCAGCTAACCACACAAACTACATAAGATACTTGTTTGATTATAGTGTAAAATTTGTAGGTATGCATGCCAGATTTTTGAACAACATTCACATATTTTCAGCATGAAATTTCAGCAGTATATAGTTAAAAAATGTACAAACTCAAAACACAAAGAAAGTGCTGGAACACCCAGCCTTGGGATAAAAACTTATAAGGATTTTAATTAGACTTTCACAATAAAATCGCTTTATCAGACTGCCATTACCAAAACTCAATGAAAACACACACATATATATATATATATATATATATATATATATATATATATATATATATATATATATGTATATATACCGGATTTATCCAAATGCTCTGCTTGCTTTTTGTGTAGTTAAAAAATGTAGTCTACATTTTTTATTTGATAATGCCAGAAGGCATGGATAGACTGTATTGTATCACACAGATGTTTTATTTTAGTTTTTGTCTAAAATAACATAGCCATTATGGATAATTCCAACTCAACTGAGAGTATAACACTTATATAGGCAAATCTGCTGTATGTCTAAAGTGAATCTGGAATGAAAGTCAACAGCAGGGATCAATAGGACTGTATGTTCTTATGCATATATTTTCACTGGAACCAATTGTTAAAAGATTCTATGTTTCAATGATGAGTGCGCTGTCCTTTGATGAGGTTGTGATGATTGGGTAGAGATGGGCGAAGGCTGCCAGCTTAGTCAAATAGAATTTGATATCTAATTCTGGCATTTGTAAATAAATGTAAAATACAGGCATGTTTTCTTGATAATAAATGTAAAATACAGGCATGTTTTTTGAGTGTAAAAAAACACAGTAAAATGTGAACTTCAAGATTGTTGCAACATTGCCATCTGCTGTAAGGAAAACCAAGTCAAGCATTTTAAATGTCTTTGAAAGTACAATTATCTAAAAAATGATGCCAAAGCGGCTAGCTGAACACATTCTTCCTATTGTCTTAACTTTAGGAATGATTGTTAGAGTGTACATGTTGAAGGTGCTTTATTGCTTTGGTTTCTGCTAGAATGTATATGTAAAATGCCTTTTATTGTTGTATTCTCCTGTGCAGGTGTTAGCTTGCTAAATAATGTAAATGGAGTTTCTATTAGCCTGGGAACTCAGAGCAGGTGTCAAGATGATGCAATACGAATACTGGGAAAACCTAAGTGTCAAAAATGATGTAATCTGTGGAGGACCCATAGACATGTTTGTTAGTGATGTTTTATAAACAGTGTCTCAGAGAGAGATAGAGAGTATTTTGATCTTGATATCCAACTTATCAGCACTCTGCCTTGTGCTGACATGTAAGTTTCTAGCACTGTGATTTCTTCTAGGAATAGTTAAAGCTAATAAAGATTAATTAGGTATTTTTCTTTGAAATCAGACCTGTCCTACTGTATTATCTTAAGTTTCTGTGTGATCTCTGAACTCTTAGATATCTCTGTGGTGTAGTAATTTTGTCCTGTGTTTTAATTATTTATTATTACATATTTTTAAAACCTTCTACCTGTGGTTGGTTTGTGTAGAGATAAGCTCTAGAGTACATTGCATATTTGTATAGAGTTTATTGTAACAGGCCACTCTGATAAGCCTTAGACTGTATAGTCACATTATCATTGGATAATAATATTGCACAGTAATAATTGAACACCCTTTTAAGGGCCTTTTAGTAGCTGATATTTTTAACTGGGTGATGGCAGTAATTACTACCATATAGTCCAGGTAAAGGGGCACAGCTGGAGAATCTGTGTCAGCCTTTCCCAGGAGTGTCTGTGAAGTTGTATAAATACTTATCTCAAAGTGTGTGTGTGTTGTGTCAGCTCCTTGGCAGGGACACAAAGCACTGGTTGGACAGAGAGGGTACTGGAGGTTCTAGCTTGTCCAGTTAGGCTGAGACCTTGACGCGATAGCTGTGCCAGTGGGGAGTTTTATTGGGGACCTGCTGAGCAAGGGAGCAGCCAGACCCAGACTGTGATCTCTGTGTGCACTTAAGGGAAATTGTACTTTACTGTGTGTTTTAGTTATCCTTTCCTCGTCTATGAGACAACCTCCCTGGTGTTAGTGGTGAGGATTGAGGCTCCTTGATTGCTGGGCCAGGGAACGGTCATCACAAGAGTTTGGCAGTGGTGGGATCTACTTCACATACTAATTGGCTTGTAGTGGTGTGGGGTAGAGCAAATTCCTGTAGCTTATGTACAGTGATCTCTAAAAGTGTTTTGTACTCTAAAACAGCCATGCAGTGTATACTCAGAGTTCAGATCAAAATTGTTTTATTTCTTTTGTTAGGTTAGTGTTAGTCAGGGTGAGCAGGCAGCATGTCAGCAGAAGAGTATGGAAAGCTGACAAGGAGCCAGCTGGCGGAGATGTGCCAGGGGAGGGGACTGGTGCATGGAAACCTGACTAAAGCGGACCTGATTGCAGCCTTGGTTACAGCTGCATCAGAGAACAGCAGCCTGGAGGACAATGAGACTGACAGTGGAGATACAATATCCTCGGAGAATAGACAGCTCAACTTTTCTGCAGTAGACTTAAAAATCCAGCTGGAGCTAAAGAGACTTGAGTTGGAGGCCAGGCATATGGAACTAGAAGCAGCTGAGAGAATGAGGAGCATAGAAGCTGAAGAACAGGAATGGCAGAGAAAGTATGAGAGGGAAATGCTGACTCTTTGCCAGAGTTATTGAGGTGATGGGGAAGGGAGTAAATGGACCTCAGAAGCACAAAAGGTAAGTAAATTTCTTCCACAGTTTAAAGAGGAGGATAATTTTGATAGCTTCATTCATATGTTTGAGCGGGTATGTAAACAGTATGAAGTTGAACAAGGGCTCTGGGTACGGTTCCTGACTCCCTTACTCCATGGTAAAGCTGTAACTTCTTTAGCAAAAATGCATGACACTGACTGTTTTGATTATACTGCTGTAAAAAGACATTTGTTAGAATGTTTTAAGCTAACACCTGAAATGTATAGGAAAATGTTTTGTGAGCATAGATGCAAGGCAGATGAAAATTTATGTGAATATATTGTTGAACTGAGCACTTATTTTCATAGCTGGGTGAGTGGATGTCAGGTCACCACTTTTGAAGGGCTGGCAGACATTTTGGAAAGGGAACAAGCCCTTAGCACTTTGCCTGAGGACATGAGGCTCTGGTTAGCCAATAAACAGTGTGCTTCAGAGGAGTTGGGGAAGAAGGGAGACCTATACCTAGCAAGCAGGGCAGCCCTGCACAGGAAAGAGTCCCCCAGTACTGCTCATGGGACTAAAGGAACCCATGGTGGGCAGCATGGACTGCCCCAACAGAATCCGCCAGTAGCAGGGAAAGCCACTAGTCCAGGTAAAAGTCCAGGAGCTAGGGTTAAATGTGATGAATGCAACCAGTGGGGCCATGTGGCATACAGATGTCTACAGAGGTAAGGTGGGGAACCAAAGGTGAGAGAGCCAGTAAATGGTAATGATAAAATGCCAACAGTGGGTTTTCTTGAGACAACAGGGGTATGGAACTACCATCCTGCAGATATCCTGAGAGGGAAGGATTTGGATGAGGCAGTACCATGTACTTATGCAGTTAAATTCAGTAAGGCTAGGAGACAAGCATGTGGGTCTGGTAGCCAGGGGAGACCCCGACAGACTGCATACTTGCAGGCAGGACTGCTGAGGTGGTTACTTCAGGGAGTGAGCTACGCTGTAGCAGTGAGACTGAATGTGAGCCAGAGCTGCTTGTGGGTACTGCTGTTCCCTTGGACAGGGTAACTGCAAAGGTAGAGGTGAGTAGTAGTACCCAGGCTGACAGTGAGACACCGCTGTCAGAGCATGCCAGACTTCCAGTGGAAGGGGAGCTGGGAAGGATTACAAGGAGAGACCTGCGACAGACTCAGTTCTCAGACCCTACATTGCAAGACCTGAGGCAGGTAGCTAGGGAGGCACCTGATTCTCAAGGGAAGGGGGAATCTGTATACTGGGACAAAGGGTTACTATACAAAGAGTGGATCCCTGAGGGAGGGCTAGAAGTTGAGAGAATACAACAGTTGGTAGTGCCTAGAGCTTACCGTCTGGCATTCTAGCCATAGCCCATGATATTCCCTTTGCAGGTCATATGGGCATAAAACATAGAAAGAGGCGTATTATGCAAAACTTCTATTGGCCTGGAATTTCCAGAGATGTAACGGGGTTCTGCAGGACTTGTGAGCAGTGCCAAAAGGTAGGCAAGGCAGGAGACAATGTGAGAGCTCCTTTGATACCTTTGCCTGTTATTGAGGAGCCATTTCAGAGGGTAGCTATGGATATTGTGAGTCCTCTGAGTACCCCAAGTTCCACAGGGAAAAAGTATATCCTAGTGATTGTAGATTATGCTACACGATACCCTGAGGCAGTGGCTTTGCCCTCCATTGAGATCGAGAAGGTGGCAAGCTTTGTTAGAGATTTTCAGCAGGGTAGGTTTCCCAAAGGAAATACTGTCTGACAGAGGTGCCAGTTTTATGTCAGACCTGCTGGCAAGTCTGTGGAAGTCCTGTGGGGTGAAGCACATGAAGACCACCCCTACCATCCCCAGACTAATGGTCTTATTGAGAGGTTAAACTCTACAATTAGGTCCATGCTATGGGCATTTGCTGATAAGTTTAAGAGGGAGTGGGACAAAACTTTGCTCCAACTTTTGTTTGCTTACAGAGAGTTTTCCCAGGAATCCACAGGTTTTTCACCATTTGACTTGCTGTATGGGCATAGGGTGAGGGGACCTCTAGATTTAATTCGAGATGAGTGGGAAGGTGAGTGTGAGTCTCACAAGGAGTCTGTTGTGGCATATGCCCTAAACCTCAGGACAAGGCTCAGGGAACACATGGGCTTGGCCCAGGAGAACTTGGCAGAAGCCCAACAACAGAAAAAGGTGTGGTACGACAGGAATGCTCAAGCTAGAGAGTATGCTGTAGGGCAGCAGGTGATGGTTCTCATTCCTGTCAGACACAACAAGCTGCAAGTAGCTTGGGAAAGACCCTACAAGGTGGTAAGAAAGGTAAGTAATGTTAACTACATGGTGGAAGTGCTAGGCAGATGTCAGGGGCACAAATTGTACCATGTTAACATGATGAAACCTTACCATGATAGGTAGTCCATTGTGTTCAGCATTTGCAATGGATTGCAGGAGGAGTCTGAGGGAGATCTTGTGACTGATCTCCTCAGTGAGGCTCAGGCTGACACATTGGTGGAAGGGGTAGCAATGTCCCAGCAACTATCTCCTACCCAGGTTCGAGAAATCTGAGCAGTGTTGCAGGAGTTTGGGGGCATGTTTACCAGGTCACCAGGAAGCACCCACCTGGTGCAGCACCAGGTGGATACAGGACTCCAAAAGCCTATCAGGCAGGCCCATTATAGGGTGCCTGAGAGAGTCAGACAGACTCTGAAGGAAGAGGTACAGGAGATGTTGGAACTAGGGGTGATTCAAGAGTCCAACAGTCCCTGGGCTTCCCCAGCGGTACTGATGCCAAAGAAGGATGGCAGCACCAGGTTCTGTGTGGATTACAGGAAATTAAATAGTCATACAGAGTCAGATGCTTACCTCATGCCTAGGACAGATGAGGCCCTAGAGCAGCTGGATGGGGCTAAGTATCTTACAACCACTGATCTTATCAAGGGTTACTGGCAGATACCCTTGACTCTCAATACTAGAAAGAAGTCAGCCTTTGTGACTCCTTTTGGCTTGTATGAGTTCACAAAGATGCCCTTTGGGATGAAGAATGCCCCAGCAAATTTTCAGAGGCTGGTAGATCATATCTTAGTAGGAGCAGGAGGGTTTGCCCTTGCTTACTTGGATGATATTGCTATCTACAGCCATTCCTGGCAAGAGCACCTTCAGCATGTTAGGGAGGTGCTGGGCAGTCTACAGAGGACAGGGTTGACCATTAAGCTGAGCAAATGTCAGGTGGGTATGGCAGACATCTCCTACCTAGGACATAGAATGGGGAGTGGTAAGATAAGGCCAGAACCTGCCAAAGTGGAAGTTATTCAGGCATGGCCTGCACCTGATACCAAAAAGCAGGTGAGGGCATTCTTAGGGACAACAGGGTACTACAGAAAGTTTGTTCCTAATTATAGTACCATAGCTGCTCCCCTCACAGACCTGAGAAGGAAAAACAGGCCAGATAAGGTAGCGTGGACCCCAGTGTGTGAGCAGGCATTTCAGAAGCTTAAGGAAGCTTTGGGAGGACCCCCTGTGTTAGCCAGTCCAGGCTACAGCAAAGACTTTGTTGTGCAGGGGGGGGGGGGTGCTTCAAACTATGGAGTGGGGACTGTACTTAGCCAGATTTCTTCAGAGGGAGAAAAGCACCCAGTGGTTTATCTCCATTGTAGGCTTCAATCCAGGGAGGAATGCTATGCAGTGGTATAAAAGGAATGTCTAGCCATAGTGTGGGCACTAAAAAACTTCAGCCTTATCTGTACGGAAGTAAATTCACTGTGATGACAGATCACAACCCTCTTAACATGGTTAAACAGAGCCAGTCAGCAAAATGCCAAATTGCTAAGATGGAGTCTGGGGTTGCAAGCATATGATATGTCAGTGCAACACCGCAGTCAGAGTAGCAATGCCAGTGCAGATGGGCTCTCAAGACAGGGAATGGGGTGAGCTACACCCAGATAGACCTGACACTCTCAAACAATGTTTCTCAAGGGGCACTTGAAATACTTGCTTGAGTTCCCCGGGGAGGGAGAGATGTGACGATTGGGGAGAGATGTGCGAAGGCTGTCAGCCTAGTCAAATAGAATTTGATATCTAATTCTGGAATTTGTAAATAAATGTAAAATACAGGCCTGTTGTTTTTGATAATTAATGTAAAATACAGGCATGTTTCTTGAGTGTAAAGAAAACACAGTAAAATGTGAACTTCAAGATTGTTGCAACATTGGCATCTGCTGTAAGGAAAACCAAGCCAAGCATTTCAGATGTCTTTGAAAGTACAATTATCTAAAAAATGGTGCCAGAACGGCTAGCTGAACACATTCTTCCTATTGTCTTAACTTAAGGAATGATTGTTAGGGTGTACATGTGGAAGGTGCTTTATTGCTTTGCTTTCTGCTAGAGTGTGTTTGTGAAATGTCTTTTATTGTTGTATTCTCCTATGCAGGTATTATCTTGCTAAATAATGTAAATGGAGTTTCTATTAGCCTGGGAATGCAGAGCAAGTGTCAAGATGATGCAATATGAATACTGGGAAAACCTAAGTGTCATAAATGATGTAATCTGAGGAGGACTCAGAGACATGTTTGTTAGTGATGTTTTATAAACTGTGTCTCAGAGAGAGATAGAGAGCATTTAAATCTTGATATCCAACTTATCAGCACTCTGCCTTGTGCTCACATGTAAGTTTCTAGCACTGTGATTTATTCTAGGAGTAGTTAAAGCTAGTAAAGATTAATTAGGTGTTTTTCTTTGAAATCAGACCTGTCCTACTGTATTATTTTAAGTTTCTGTGTGATCTCTGACCTCTTAGATATCTCTGTGGTGTAGTAGTTTTGTCTTGTGTTTTAATTATTTATTATTAAATATTTTTTAAATTGTCTTCCTGTGGCTGGTTTGTGTAGAGATAAGGTCTAGAGTACATTGCATATTTATATAGAATTTATTGTAATAGGCCACTCTGATAAGTCTTAGACTGTATAGTCAGATTAGCATTGGATAATAATATTGCACAGTAATAATTGGACACCCTTTTAAGGCCCTTTTAGTAGCTGATATTATTAACTGGGTGGTGGCAATAATTACTACCATATAGTCCAGGTAAAGGGGCACAGCTGGAGAATCTGTGTCAACCTTTCCCAGGAGTGTCTGTGAAGTTGTATAAATACTTATCTCAAAGTGTGTGTGTGTGTGTGTGTGTGTGTGTGTGTGTGTGTGTGTGTGTGTGTGTGTGTGTGTGTGTGTGTGTGTTGTTTCAGCTACTTGGCATGGACACAAAGCACTGCTTGAACAGAGAGGGTACTGGAGGTTCTAGCTTGCCCAGTTAGGCTGAGACCTGGACCCTATAGCTGTGCCAGTGGGGAGTCTTCTTGGGGATCTGGTGAGACAGGAAGCAGCCATCCCCAGACTGACTGTGATCTCTGTGTGCACTTAAGGGAAATTGTACTTTACTGTGTGTATTAGTTATCCTTTTCTCTTCTATGAGATGACCTCCCTGGTGTTACTGGTGAGGATTGAGGCTCCTCGATTGCTGGGCCAGGGCACGGTCGTCACAGAGGTGTTAAACCAACATATCTTATCTGCTTGAGTTGGCTCAGTTGGATGTAAAAGATCCTACAGCACCTATTGAAAAGAGTAGGGGTTCTTAACTGATTGTCACAACTTATTTATATTATTTACAATTATTTACAATTATTTATACTTTCTATTTGAAGTACAATATAACATAATGCAATACAGCTCCTTATAGTTCAATTATTCCTCCACACTTTTTTCCTTAAGCAAAAATGTATATTTTTTTTCAAAATTTTAGATAATATCCATTTTTTATTGAATTTCATTTAATTCATCCCTCAATAAATGTCCATAAAATAGAAAACATTATTTTATCAATTTTCATCAGCTGTTTTTATTATCTATTGCAATAATACCCATACTCTAACATAGTCATATTTAAATCTTAAACGTTGTTAAAATCTTTTAATGTCTTATTTTCACATATTTTTTTCCATAATTGTTTCACTCTAGTACAGTTAAGAAAAACATGCTCAGTTGTCAAAATTTCCCCACAATAATTACACACCTTCATTTGTATTCTTTTATAAGGCACGTTCGCTTTAACAGGTAACTTGCTTATTGTCAATCTCCACAAAAAAAATCATTACATTAATAAATTTTCTTCCATCATCCAAATATTATTTTAATCGCATTTCTTTTTTTCATTTTCTAAGTGTTTCCATGGGTAAGTATAATAATGTTTATTATGTTCAAATACCATTCTTTTGTGTTTTTTTCCTTTATTTTTTATATTCAATTTCCATAAAAGATTTGTTCTGATACTCCTTCATAGTTTCATTTACATACCATTTCCATCTTTTCCCCGATCTTATCCTCATCCAAAAATATTTATATTTATTGTTCATAATAAGATTTATTAAATTCCTGTTCTCTAATTTCAATCCTACCAGAGCTTTATAAAGGCTCATGGAAGCTGCATGAACTAACGGATTAATTAATCCCAGTCCCCCTTCCTCTTCTTTAACATACAATATCGCTCTTCTCATGGGATTTAATCTTGATGCCCATATAAATGAGAATGTAATTGACATTAATTCTTTCTCATGCTTTGATGGGATCTTACAAACACTTGCTAAATATGCCGTTTTACCCAAAAGAATCAAATGTATCAGATGTACTTTTTCTTATATGTCAGTTTTTATGGCTTCCAAAGCATACATATCTCTTTCATTTTTTGTATAGATTTCTCCCACTGTTTCTCTCTATGTGCACTTGTTCCAGATATTATTCCTAGACTATTTATAATCTCATCATTAAACGGAATACCTCCTGTATTACTCATTAACACTATCCCTTTACTTTTGTCTTTATATATAAATCAGTCACCTTTAAATACCAATTTAATTGTCTGATTTCCTCTTCCATCCACTCTGTATTCTAATAATTAAAACTATATCATCTGCATATGTAAAAATTACTGGAAGTTGTACTCCTTTTATCTTGCATCCTGCCATTTTCAACACTCTATTCAATTTATTAACTACCACATTTATAACTAATGCAAATAAAATGTTTCTTGCCAGACATCTCTGTCTTATCACAGATTCAATCTTAATTTCTTCACGTAACCATCCATTTAATATTACTATCACATTGTTAATTTCATACACCAATGTAATTATTTTTATTATTTTGTTGTATATATTGAAATGTTTTTATATATCTCATAAACATTCATACTGGTCTGCCAAATGCTTTACTCAAATCTCCTACCATAACTTGTGTTTTAACTTTTTATTTAAAATATCATCTATCACTTATCTCATTATCTGTAATAAATCTTGACTTCCTTTCTCTTTCTTACCAAAAATCATATATTCAAGCAGTTTATCTACTTTATTTCCTAGCATGTTCCTATTATTCTCATAAATATCTTATACTCTGTATTATTCAGTACTACTGGTCTCCACTTTCTTATATCCTCCTTTTCTCCTTTATTCCAAATGAACTTCATGACCCCAGTACAGATTTGGTTTTCTACTATTCCATTTTCTAACTGTTCATTTAACAAAATACATTTTTTGCCATTCCTCCATATTATTATTATACATGTAATAATTAATACCATCCATTCTGATAGCTTTTCATTATTTAATGCTTTTAAAATTTAATTAAATTATTTTACACTTTTATTTTTCCATATTCTTAGTATCCTCTTTACTCTGTTTCTTAACCATTCACTTTTCTCTCTCTTTTATCTCCTTTCTTTTAAATGTATTTTCTATATGCTTCCTTATTACCTCAAATATTTTTCTTGTGTAATCACTCTTTTTCCTTTGTCATTCTTTGATTTTCTTATTATTCTCATATATTTTTTTTATAATCCTACTTAAATACAGAGCCAAATCTTATTTTTTCCTTGTAAGAAATATCTTTGCTTGTATACTGTTTTCTTAATCATCACCTGATTCATAGCATATATATTCTTTTATTTTTCATGCTGCATCTCTAAATACTTCCTGACTTAGCTGCCTATAATTTAATTTTTCTTACCTTCGCCATACTCCCTACTTGAGATTTCAAAGAACACCTTTTATATTTTTCTTTAAAACTTATTTACCAACTTGTCCAATCTTCATAAAAAATCTCATATCTATATGATTTTTCCATAATTTATTAATCTCTCTTCTATGTTCCTCATTAATCTTTTAATACCTTTACCTATTCTAATGTACCCTTCCTTTTCTAGCACTTCTACTCATATAGCTAAATGATCCAAGAAACCCATTTCTTTTATTCCTTTTCAAACAACTTTCATACTATCAGATATTATGAAATAATCAATTTCCATTTTTACATAATTTCTTTTATAAGCCCAGTGCATGTTATCCCATACATAAAACTATCCGCTTTTCATTACCCCAGATATAATTGTAATATCACTTCTTCTTTTTCTTAAGTCACAATTAAAACCTCCACTAATATTATCTACATATTCACATCTACATGATTCAGATTTTTTAAATATTATTTCTCTCTCTTTCTTTGTAACATGTGAATATATTGCAATAATTCTATACATATCTTTTCCACCTTACACTTTTTTGTACCTAATTCTGCTATAGTATAATCTAAAACATTTATTGTTGAATGACATAACATACTTATTTCAGAACATGTACCTTTTCCCATATTCCAGATAATATTACTACCCCATAACTGTTCCATTTTAACCTTTATTTTTCTGTTAATTCTCTTGTATCTTCTAATATAATTCTATGCATATCAAGAGATGCACACCATTCTAATACACCTGTTCTTCTTTTAATATTTTTATACTATTAACATTTATAGCTAAAACTCTCAGTTTTTTTCTTATATAAGTTTCTTGTCCCATACCACTTCTACCATTTATCTTTTTTATTTTCTTTCACAATTACACTTGTAAATTTCCTTTTTTCCCATCTTTCACTCATTTCCCTATACAGTTCTTTTTCCCTTCATAAATCTCTAATTTATATTTTCATCTTCACTTGTTTCCTGTACCACTATCTTCCGTTCATCTCAGTTCTCAGCTTCTTCTGATTTCCCCAGTTTGTTGCCTTTATCACTGTCATATCTATGCTTACTTTCATCTCATGTGCCTTCAGTTTTATATACCTTTCCCCTATCCTTTGCTAAAGTTCTTTCTTACAGTCTGCTTATAATGCCACATTGTTTGCATACAGCAACTTTGCTGATCTGTTCCCGGTGACCTGTTTCCTAATATAGTCCATCATCAGTATAAACAGCAGTGGGCTCAAACTTGAACCCTGGTGCACAACCACTCTCACTGGGAATCCCTCTGTAAGACCGGACATGGGTTATACTTAAATCACTGGGACCTTGTACATAGCCTGCATTAATTCTACTAGTGTTTCAGGGACTTTGAACTACCACAGTACTTCTCAAATCATCTTTCAAGAGACCTTGTCATATGCTTTCTCCCAGCCTAGGAATGCCCAGTTGACCTCTTTTGCCATCTATAACTTCTTCTCAACTGTCTGTCTCACTGCAAACATCAAGTCAGTTGAGCTGCATCCTGATCTGAATAAGAACTATTCATCTCCCATCTTACTTTCTACTACTCTGCATATCCATTTATTAGCCACCATCTCCAGAAATGTTATGCAATGTGACAGGCATTTGATGCCTCCATACTGTCCACAGTTGTGGATGTCCCATTTGTTCATTTGTTCTTGTAGACTGGCATGAGTATGCTTATTCTCCAGTCATCTAGGATACACCTTTCTTTCCATACTGCTATACTGTTGCTGTACCCTCAAGAGCCGTTTCTCCCCTACCTCACCCAGCATCGTTATTATATCTGCTGTGACCTCATCTGAGCCTGCTGCTTTCCCTAACTTCATTTTTCTTAGGGCTATAAGCTGCTGGAACTACTCCTTCCATCTACCTTTGATATCATGTGGACTGGTGAGCAGGACGTTGCTGGCTTCTCTTATGAAGGGTATCTGACTATCTTCTTTATCTTGCTGTCTTTGCCTTGCAAACTGATATTGTTTCTTTGTGCCACCTACTGAGTCACTTTCCAGAAGCTGGTAGAGTGTCTCTGATGCCCCATTCTTTGCTATTGCAACCCCTTACTTAGCTTGTTAGCCAACCAGTATTTCTTCCAAGCCTGGTCAGTCTTTCTCTCTCCCACTTTTTCCTGCACTCCTTCTTTCTTTTGATGACTTCTTGGACTTCTGCATTCCATATAACTGGCTCAGCCACATATCCATTATGTAGTCCTCATACTTGCTGTTTTGAGGCTCTGCCATTTGTCTTCAACTCCACCTATTTTCTCCCCTTCTTGGGGTGCTACAGCCATGAGTAATTCCTTGGACTGTTGTACTTTCTCTCCAGTCAACTGCCAGGTCTTCAACCCAGTCTCTGTTGACTTTAGGGCCTTCTCTGAACACTGCCAGAAGCTGATTGTGGCAACCAGTGGTTTGTACTTTTTGTCGACTATTGACTTTGCAATTGCAGATTCTACCCCAGTGCCCTTTCCTTACTAAAAGGAAGTCTACTTGAGTTGCAAGTTGGTCACGCTTGTATGTGATCATGTGACTGTCTCTCTTTCTGAAATATGCATTGGCTACTAGCCATTTGCCAGACAGAAGTCTAGAATGGCCTCTCCTTCTGTATTCCTGTTGCCCACCCATGTTGACCCAGGCAATCCTTATATCCTGTTCTGTCTGTTTCGATATGTGAATTCAAATCACCAGTTATCACCACCCATTCCTATTGTCCTGCTTTATCTAGTAGGTCTTGCAACTGCTGTCTGAATACCATTTTTTTCTCACTATCACTACCCCTGTTGTCCGCTAATGATTGGCAGTAGATTTTAATGAATGTCGAAGTGCCAGCTCGATGTCCAACCTTCAACGAAGGCATGCCCATTTATGCACGTCTTTCGAATGCCCATCCAACCGCGGGGAGGACATGCAGACTCCACACAGAAGGCACTCCCCGCACTCCAGCCAAGAATCGAACGGGAGAAACTCTTGCTGTGAGGCAACAACGCTACCGCTGCACCACCACGGCTGAATATTGATCGAAATCTAATGGTTAACTTGGTGAGGAGTATGAGCATATTCATGTTTTGTTATCTATTGCAAGGTTTTCAAACATGTTAGTTTGTCTGTTTTAATTAAACTGGAATGGAATTCCAGAGTTTACAAAAATAGCAGTATTAGAGGGAGTCTCCAGCAGTATTGTTTGATTTGTTGGTGAGTAACAGACATTTTCTAAGTCACTAACTAGAGTAGCATTGCTGGGAGTTTTGTAGTGCCAAACATTTTACAGCTTAATTAATTCAGTTGTGGGCAGTGATTAATTGCAGGTTGGTTAGACAGTATTGTATTTCAAACCAGATTAGTTATTTTAGTGCCAAACAGTGATGTGTTCTATAAGGAAAGATGGTGCCAAATTTAGTTACTTTGTTGTAGAATGTGTCTAATTTCATTTTTTGAGGTTTGTAAGAATATGGGATTCATAAAAGAAATAAACATGTCATTAAGAAAGTTGGCACTGTGGGCTTCCTATTAGTCTCTGTCAGATATTGTTTAGCAGTTTAGATGTAACTAAGATTTGTTTTTTTTGTTTGTTTTTTTATTGGCTAGTAATATGCAATGGTCATATTTAAGACTGGCATCAGTTATGACTCCCAGTACTTTGTTTTCAGCTACAGCTTCAATTTTTGTGTTTTTGATGAGGTTATCTCTGGGATTTGAAGACACTGCGGCCACAATCTTGGCTAGCTCTCCTTTGTTTGCTGTGTGTTTTTGATGAGGTCCAATTCTCATTAACAAAATAAAAGCAGTCAGACAAGTGTTCATGATGAGCAGTTCATTTACAGTGTTGGTTCCAGCTGTAGCAGGGACTACAGAAAGAACATTTAGGAGCTTGGTGCAGCTGTAGGGATGCCTTAGCAGCAGTAGTGCTCATCCATTCAGCATGAACCCTGATGATGCTCGGTACAATCCCACATGCACAAATGCAGCTAGAGAAATAAGTTATGTGACAGCTGCACAGGGTCATACAGTTTGCATGGTGATGCATTTTTTTTTTTTGATTCAATAATACATACATGCAGAGAAAATAACTAGTAGAAGGCAATAAGGGAGTTAAGATGAAGCTAGAATGGTTAGAGATGATTAGGATGGTTAGAGAATAAAAACATAACATAGAGAGGATATGAAGGGAGTTTGTGACACAATCAGGAATGCAGAAGGCAATGAAGAAGAGGGCATCCGACACAGAAAGGAAAGATAGTGGTGCAGATTTGGGGTGCAGGTGAGTGTGGCTGCTAGGAACATCACTAGCAGTGATGTTGCTGGTGGTGATGTAGTAACCTCTAGTGGTGGTGAAACAGGCCTGGATGGATGCAAAAAGAAAAAGGGAAGAGAGTTAGGGTAGGTATCTGGTGAAGACAGGCAAAGCTAACAGGGAGTGTGGTAACACAGTGAGGGTAGGAGAACACAGTGGTAGAGGACACATACACAAAAGTGAGAGTATGATAAGGGGAGAACTGTACATACAACAGGGGCAGGCACTGATACAAAAGTGAGAGAAACATCAACAAAGGCAGAATAGGGTAAGGTTCCATAGCTCCAGCCCTGCCAGCTAAGTTCAATTGTGGGAAATTACCCACTCCATTGACTACCAACACCAACAGGCCCTATCTCAGATGATAGGGGTAGTGCTGCGCAGGATCAGAGTTCAAATGATTAACCAGAGGAGGTTTTCCATCTAGCCGCTTCAGTCATCCTCCTGTTGATTACCTCCTCCATGCTGTCTGCCAGCTGCAATGGTTGACAAAGGTGTCACCTCCACTGTAACTGCTACCAGTGGATACAACAGTCCCAGCACCCAGTGAAGGGCTACCTGTTGTGGTTAGTACAGGTAGGGCGAGAGGTACAGAGTTGACTGGGATAAGCTGGATCCCAGATGTGCTAGGTGTTTCTGGTGGTAGTGGTAGTTTGAAGGATGGTCTCGATGCTGATACATGTAGTGGTAGAATAAATAGAATGAACCAAAACAAACAAAGTAATGTACGTAATACAAGGATAGTAACAAAGAGGGTGGGGGGGAGAGAGAGAAATACAAATAAAATGATAAAATTAATCTGATATGTACTTGTATGCTTGTGTTACACTGAGTATACCTGACTTAACAATAAACATACGTTTCAATTTAATGAGGCTATTAGTATAGACAAGTGAGAGGGGGACCTGAAGGGGTCATCAACCACAGCATTCTAAAAGGCAAAGGATTACCATTATGTGCTACCTGGACAAACCAAAAAGGGTCTGTAGTCCTAGATACAGTAACAGGATGTCTGAGACACAGATACATATACAATGAAAAATCCTGGACAAACATAAATGTCCCTCCCAGGTTATGAACCAACGAAACAAGTATAATGAAAATAATTAAACCAAAGATAAAACTGTCAAAAGGCTATAAAGCAAACAACTATTAACACGGAAACCTTTTTTGGACTTGAAGGAATGTAAACCACAGCCAGAACTTAAAGTAGAAAACTTTAATCGTCACTTTCAAAACATACAAAGCTTAAAAATTTGAGTACTTTCATTCATTCATGTTAAAAGTTGAACTTCAACAGACATTTAACAGTTACAAATTGTATAAACACCTTTGGATGGTTAAAATTCCTTTTCCCACCCTACCTGTTCCAGTTTAAAATGCTTTTTTACATTTAAATTACCATTTAAGCCAGGGGGCGTGTCTGCTTGCAGTTTAATTTGCCATCTGAGTTCTTTCACTTTGAGCTGGGGATTGCAATCTCCCCACAAACTAGAATTTTTTTCTAATACAATAAAGTTGAATTCTTTGCACTGAGGGCTACCCAAATTGTGCCTAGCTAATGCATTTTTAAGGTCACCAGGGAATTGTTATGGCTAGGCTTGTACAGGCCCTAGGGCCAATAGCCTAGTACCAACCTATGAACCTATGAACCCTTTCTTAATATTGGACAGTGCTCCTTAATGTTATCACTCAACTTACTGATGGTTTCCCCTATGTAGAATGCATCACAGTGAACACAAAAAGCAAGATAAACTAAATTGGTGGTGTTACAGTCATAGGCTTCTTCAAAGAAAATTCTGAACCTGGGGGATCTCAAAGTAAAAGATGTACCTATGGCTATGTATTTGCAGCATACGCATCTGCCACAGCAATAGATTCCTGGAGTGGAGGTGGAGGTTTTAGTGTTAGGAGAGAGCCCAGAGTCAAACAGTGACTTGAGAGACTGTGTTTTCTTGTGGCCAAAGACAGGGGAGGGTCCTAGGGCCTTGGCCAATTCATGGCTACTGCTAATGATCCCCTAGTACTTAGTAAGGATGTCGCTTATGACTTGTTAGTCTAGGGAGATTGGAAGAGGGAATTTGGTGTTGTCATTGATGTTAGATTGCCTAGTGTTAATGAAGCCATGTTTTAGGATAGGAGGTATCTGCTGTACATATTGTCCGTCACTTCATTGAGAATCTGATTAAATAAAGCTTCTGGATATTGCTTTTCAACAAAAAGCTGTTTCAGAAATTGGCTTTCTTTAGCAAACATGCTGTCTTCATTAAATATGTGGCTTAACCATACAAATTGCCCTTTCACTATATTCCTCTTCATAAATAAGGGGTGTTGGCTAGTGAAATCCAGATAGTTATTCTAAAAGGTACTCTTTCTGTGGATTGTAAAAGCAAATTTACTAGTTTCAGGGTCTCAGGAAAGGGTAATATCAAGAAAGTTAACTACATTACCTATACCTGAAAGGGTGAAGTCAAGGAACCCTATGCTTTGACTCAGTCTAGTGAGAAACAATTCAAGTTCAATTTGTCACCCTCTCCACAGAAAAAAGATGTCATCTATATAATGTTTCTATAGACTAACTAATTCAAAAACCTTAAAGTCTGGAGAAAATGTCTGCTTCCCATGAGCTACGCACCAAATTGGCGTAAGCTGGTGCCATTTTGGCACCAATGGCTGCTCCTTGTAGTTGTTGATACATTATGCCATTGAAAGTAAAATAGTTATTTACCAGCACTAGTTTCAATAATGTTACATAAGCTTGAATTCTATGGGTGGGGGGGGGGGGGTTGGGTGTGTTTTGCCAGAGAATCTCTGACAGAATCTAATACCTCCTGGTGTGGGATGCTAGTATAAAGGGCCACAATATCAAGAGTGACCATGGTGCACTGACCTGTGAAAGGTGTGCTTTTGTGGATTGCATTAAGGAATTCTTAGGAGTCCTTAATATAGAACTGGGAACTTTGTACTAGTGGGGTAAGAAAGAAATCAAGAAGTGCTGCAATGTACTCAGTTTTCATTTTTTAAAATGCTACAATCTGTCTAAGGGGATGATCAATTGGGTTTTTGTGCATTTTGGGAATTTCAAACATCCTCCCAATAAGAGGAGCATTTACTGACATGAAATCAACTTCCCATTCTGTGATACGTCTTGCATAGTTCATAAATAATCTTATCTACTTCCATGAAATTTTGAGTGACTGTTTCTAGGGGAGCTACTCTGTAATTATCCATATTGTATAGGGCTTTTCCCATTTTTCCGACATCATTTTTATGCCCCTGAAGAGCCTTTTTCTCTAGAGTGGAGAGATTAAACCAGTTGGAACATAGTTTCTTGTTAAAAGTGGCTCTAATTTCTTTTTCACAAACTCTTGAAAAAATATTGAGGGACTGGTTCAGAGATGGATTAAAAGTGCTTTTCCTCCTAAGGGTAGGCGGGACTTTTGCTATCTGAATCTGACTTGTTACTGCTGGTCTGGGTAGTAACTTTAACAGAAGAATAATGTGACCTAACAGGATGGTGGTTAGCACTTTGTGACATCGTAGCTTCATTGTCTTCCATGAAGTTCTACTAATATCTACAAACCTGACTAGCACCAAAACAGAGATCATTAAACTCTATATTGTTGAAGATAAAGCCATGTTTAAAGTTAAGATAATAATAATAATAATAATAAGTTAATGAAAATAATTGTCCATGACACAGATGTCCACCCACCCAAAAAGATTGCTCAAACATATTTCCCCATCTAATGATGTACTTAGTATAATGACAGAGACACTTCAATGTGACAAGTAGCTGAACACACATGGTAGGATACTGAACCCATAGGTGACATCAGAATGCGGGAGCACAACCTTAACATTCTGACTTGCATGTTCATTTACATGGCAGAATGCATACACAAACATTCCGCAGTCATACTGCACTTTTGAACTATGGAAGTTATCACATAAGGTTCTATAATTTGTGAATGGAATACTGTGTAAAACTGAAGCTATACTAGTTTTAATAGTAAAAGCAGTATATACTGAAGCAAAAACTAATTCTGGTGCATTCATTAGTGCTCCAATGTCCTCTTTGGCAGCTGCCTATTCACTGCAATATTTTTAGGGGCTATAGAGATAAGAAGAGTACTGTGTAATATCTGTGGATGGCATGCAGTGACAGTTTACATGTTTAGCTTGCATAAATTATACTTACAGTACAAAAATGGTGATTACTCCTCCTCCCCCCACTGGCCTAGGAGGTCTTCATGTCACTGTAATAGCGATGACACTGTTCCCCTATACATGGGATGCTGATGGCACTATTCCCCTATGCACGGGATTCTAGCAACGTAAGAATGCCTGGGATAAACTATTCTAGGCTTTACACTTATATTGAGGCCCTTGATTGCTCTCTTGCAGTAGCCTCTGGTTGTAATCCTTATGGAGGAGGTAAAGAAAGATTGCTTTTTATATGATGGCAGCTCCTCTTGCTTGCATACATTTTAGCTGTCCAATCTGTGCATGTTAAAGCCTGGGGTTACAATTCCATTGTCATGTATTTCTTGTTTTAACCAAATTTCTGTGGTGATCAGTATATTTAGAAAGTAAAATGTTAGGCCTGCTCTGTTGTCTTATACCTTGTTGTACATACTTCTGAGACTCATATTAAGAAGGAATTAGTTGGGTCAGCTATTGGAGGAAGAAAGTAGGACAGGAATATATACCTCCAGGGAAATTAGTGTATTAAGTAGTCATTATGTAGGACCAGGGCTGGGATTAATGTCCAGACTAAGTTTTGTGGTAGAGTTATGATAATATTAAACTACACACATTTGTATTTGATCTTTATTGTGATTTTTTTGGAGTGATAGCCTTATTTTTGATATCTCTATAACTGTAAAGATTGGGGTAAGTTGTTATGTACTCACCAGGAGGTATATTGAGTTTCTAGAGGCAGTACTGATGGCTTTGAGAGCAGTATGGTAGCAGGTGATGTATACAGAGTAAGAAGTAGAAGTGGAAGTGTTTGGGTTACAAACATTGTGTAATGATGATGAGAACTTAAAAAAAGAAAAACTGAAAATACATAGGAGAGAGACTACAAATAGTTTTAGGTTAATAGTGCAGAGACTATCAGAGTTTATGTTGGGGGTTGTTGAGTTAAGCTTAATAATTTCAAGTAGTGAACATTACTACAAATTGTGAAAGACAAAAAGAAAATTATGTGAGTGTATAGAAGAGGAAGGGAGACAAAGATGATAGTTGCTGATGGTACAGAAACAATGAGGTTATAGATGGAAAATATTTGTGAGTGGACGAGAATGTGATTAGTAGAGGATAGTGTGACTGGTTGTACATATTTATCGATACTGGGCATGTGGTTGGTTTTGTTAGTATGGATAAAGCTTATCAAGTTTAAATAGGATGTAAAAATGGGAGGGTAGGAATTGGGACTAGGGTATGTGGCATGACATGAGCCCAAGTGTAGGTCAAATGGAATGGGACCTACCCATTGATTGTTCTACTATAGAAACAATTGGTGATCTTGACTGGGGAAACATATACATGTTCATTTATCCAGTTACAAGTGTAAAGCCAAGCACTAGTGCAGAAAGATCATCGATACACATTTCTGAAGAAAGTATAAGAAGACGCTGTTTACTTGGATGATAATACAAGAAGGAAAACTGACTGAGTGTAATAAAGAAGTGAACGGGTTCTGAAGAGATTATTAGAAGAGACACTTTAGTAGGATATTAATACAGGAAGAGAAAACTGATAGAATGTTCTAAAGAAAATGAGAGGTATCGGTGAGGGACAAGGTAAAACTGGCAGAGACAGAAGATGTACTACTGTTTATTTTCAGATTTGAAACTATGGCTTTAGCATTGATTTCTACTCTTCATTTAGCATAGGAGGAGATCATATAGGTTTATAGGGAAATTTATTTCTGCTATGCCTCCTAGCAGTATGTGTACCATGAATGTGCTAAAATCATACTCGTTAGTAAATAACTTTTAATAGTCCAGTGCTTTCACATTCACAGCCATAACCTACACCTAAGCATGCACCTACACATATACATACATATGCACAGACATAAACTCACATAGGGTTTACACGTGCATCTGTATGTACACATGCACATACACACAGGCATATACCTATACCTACTCATTAGCATGCATACACATAGGGTGGATTCACAATGGCTTGCACGGAGTCTACGAGTAGAGTAAGACTCCATGCAGCCATCATGTCCGACGAGCGATCCAGGAACAGCCTGTAGGGGCGTGTAAGAGAGCTCCTAAAATGTCTCCTACATGGACAGGGCTGAGATATGCAAATTGCCTCACTTGCAGCCAAAAGGCATGCAAATGAGGTACATTTGCAATCCAGGAAGCACAAACCTGTCCGAGTAGGAGATGTGTTAGCTGCAGAAATGTACTCAGTTGACAAGTGAGTACCGTTCTGCAAATAGCACAATGGAGCCTTGTCAGCTCCAAATAAAGGTTGCATATAGTTGAGGAAGCATGCCAATCACCAAATATACGGCCATTGGAAAGTTTCCCAGATGCAAATTTAAAATAAAAAGAATTTTTTTTTCGGCGATTTCCGATGTTTAAGCACCGCACAAATGGGGTGTGCTATAAAAATCATAAAATAAGACAATAAAAGCCACAAACGTGGAATTTATGAAAATTGTTAAATGACAATGTAAGGGAATAGCAGGCTGAAGACAATATGGCCACCAAGTAGGGGTTGCTAAGGGGAGAAGCCCAGTCTAAGACATGTAACCAAGCATTAGTAGGCAGTCCTATGTAAATGAGTGTTAGGATAGTGAATCGCACTTTTACATAGCAAATGAGCACAGTCAGTGGAGTCTAGGAGTAGGATATGGGGAGGAACAGAGTAGGAGATAGGTGACATCACAAGGGGGGGTATGTATGAAAGTAGTGAAGCCCATTGGAGCACAGTGGCATGTGTTAGCTGTCAGTTAGACATCATGGAAAGAGGTGTGTCAACAGGTAGGCCAGGGAAAACCAAGAAATGGAAGGTGTATACTGTGGCTAACACCAAAGTTTCTTGCTGAGCGGGTATGTGTGTGGGTGCGCGCCTGTAAACTCGATTAAGACACAGTGCATGAGTGGAAGCGTGAGTGCGCGTGTTTAAGCTGGAGTAAGCATGTATAAGGCTGTTGGAAGACCTGTAAGCATGTTTGCGCTGGTGCGCACACGTTTTAACCCGAATAAGCAAGTTTTAGTCCGTCTAAGCATGTGTGCGCATGTGTGAGCTGCTGTGAGTGTGTTTCCGCTTGTATGCGTGTCGCTCTCCCCGAGGAAACAGAAAGGAAAAAGGAAGCACAACAAATAGCAGGAAGCTACCAGGGAATACTTGTAGAGCTAGCAGGTGCAAACAATCAGAATCAGGCAATTACACAGGCAGAACACTAGCCCAGCCCAGCACTTAAAACTCTGCAAACAACAGTGCAGTTTGTTTCTCTCAAGAGACACTGCAACACTGGAGTAAGCTACTAGAAGTGAAAACTGAAAAAGCTACACTCAGACAAAAAATGCTAGGGGCTGCCATTGCTGTTAAAAGGCAACATATGCAACATGCTGAGGGTGGTGACATTGCAAATGCTGTCGGACAACCCACAGTGAGGAGACGGAGAAGAATGTACAGGCCCAGGATCACCTACCAGGGGTTACATGAGCTGGAGACAGTGGAGTGCCATAGAGTGGACAGAGACCTCCTGCAGCAAATTGTTGAGCTGTGCAGGCCACGCCTCACACATATAACCAACAGAGGGGAACCCATCCCAATGGAAACCAAGGTATGTGTTGGGCTAAGAATACTAGCAGCAGTTACCTTTCAGAGACCAACTGGTGATATGATGGGGATATCACAGGTATCAGCATCCAGGGTACTGCACCAGTTCCTGGATGCCATGTCAGCACATGTTGGTGATCATGTATATTTTCCCAATTCCCGTGAGGTATTGGCCAGCAATATGCGTCTCTTCCAGCAAATAGCAGAATACCCTGAGGTAGTGGGTGCAATAGACTGCACGCATATATGCATCAAAGCACCAGCTGGTGAGCGGGGTAGGGCCTACATTAACTGCAAGGGCTTCCACTCCATCAACTGCTAGGTCGTGTGTGATGCCCAGGGCATAATAATGAATGTGTGTGCTGGCTGCCCTGGAAGCTACCATGATTCCCATATCTGGCATCTGACGCAGCTGTACCAGACATTTGCCAATGGGGACATCCCACATGGTCACTTAGTGGGGGATGCTGGCTATGCACTGGAGCCATGGCTGATGACACCCATCAGAAACGCACACACACCTCAACAGGAACACCATAATGAGGCGCACGCACAAACACGAAATGTAATCGAGCGTGTGTTTGGGTTGCTCAAGTCATGGTTCCAGTGCCTGGACACATCTAGTGGAGCCGTGCAATACTCACCAACTACATTTACCCAAATTGTCATGGTATGTGCTATGCTATATAATATGATTCTGCGAAAACAGCTGCAGCAGAACCAGCATAGGCCTGGGCCAAACAGCCCCCCACCAGTGACAAGGCCATCACAGGCAGAGCGTGACTCGGAGGAGAAACAACCTGAGCCTGCCCCAGTAGTCAGAAGGTGGTGTGCCCAGCATACCTTGGCCTTGGCAAAGAGGCAATGCATAGCACATACACTGGCTCAGTAGGAACCCTGGAAATTATACCTCTCTCTGAGTCGCACATATAGTAAAAGGGATGCCTAACTTGACACTACCTGTTTCCAACCATGTATAGGGAGTGCAATATGTGCATCTGACATAGGCAGCCCTGCAGCACCACCTGAGGCATGATTGCCATGTGTTAAGCAATGCAAGGTAGTGCTAAACAGCATATTCCACCATGTAGTATATGCAAACTTGATGACCTTGAGTATCATCCTGCCCTCACCAAACATGAGGCCACAATATGAAGACAAGATGATCAATTACAACAATTGGCTTAAGTATTGGTGTCAGTGAAAGGGGATACAATGCCTGTCAGCCTGGGATGACAGGCTCGACAAGACATGATGCTTCGCTAGGGATGGATTTCACCTATCACCTGCGGCCTTTTGGATATTGCCAAAGACTCTTGTCACCCCCATAGTGCCTTTTTTAGGTAAGGCTCAAAACACAAACCCACCTCCATAGGTATCACAAGGGATAAGAATATAAGTAATACTACTCAATGCCAGAAGTCTAAACTGCAAGATGCACACACTCCAAACTCTCCTCAGCATGGAGAATGTTGTTATCTGTGCAGTAACAGAAACCTGGTTCAAGGCTCCCAAGAGTACCCTAGCATTAACAGGTTACACCTCATACCATGCTTTACAGCTGCAAAACATGGAACAAACTACAAAAGGAGGGTGAGTATCAATATTTTTCAAAGATACCCACACCCCCAGGTTGGTGGCACGGCATGAAGCATCAGAGACTATCCATGTGCAACTAACAGTGGCTAAAACCGCCTTCCAGTTCATAGCCTGCTACAGACCACCCTCCTAAACCCAGGAACCATACTTGGCCGACTGGAGAACACATGAAAATATAAAGGTCTCCCCAAACACCATTATATTGGGCGACTTCAACTACCCAAACATAGAACGGGAGCATTACCCTAGCGCCAACACCCTAACTCAAAGGTTCCCAGAATTTATAAACCAAAATGCTATGGAACAACTTGCTACCACTCCCACAACAGGGGAAAACATACAGGACCTGATCATCACCAACATGGGGACTCTATGCCCAAGACCAGAAGTGTATCCTTCACTGGTAAGATCAGACCAGAGAGTAATCTCACTGGATATTCGCATCCTGATCCAAGCCCATGGCCAGAAAAACACAGTGAAAATTATTCACTAAAGCAAATGTCACACTCCTCAAAACTGAGGTGGAATCCTTCACAGCCCCTGTGCCTGTGGAAAATATGGCCCAGACCTCATAACCCTTTATAAACACATTCTTTGAATACCTTCAGGAATGCATGGATCATGCAATCCCAAATAAAACAAAGACCCAATCCTCCAAAGCCAGGCATCCTGTCTGGTGGACCCCAGCCATAAACAAACCATACAATACAAGGAGGAAGCTACTATATGATAGATCAAAATCCCAAAAAGGGAAGGCATCTCTGATCAGTATTATTGAAAAACTATGGCCACACATAAGATCGTCTAAGGCCATCTTTAAGATAAAAATTGTACAGGACACCAAGAATAATTACAAGGCATTCTTTACTTATGGTAGGAACCTGTGTGGGAATCCCCCGATATGCACAGAAGTAGTCCAAAATGACAAACAATACACCAAACCCACAGACATTGCCAAAATCTGAGCTGACAGGTTCAGTGCAAACCTTTCCCCCCTCCCCACCAAAAGGGCAAATATCTATCCCAGCAGAGTGCTGGCCCCCTGACATCGCAGATGCTCAGGTAAGAGCCAGCCTCTCCAAAGCAAAACACACAGCATCAATGGGACCAGACTGTGTCCTGGGCTGTGTCCAACATGAACCCCAAGAAGAATTGAACACAAACATAAAACCACTGTTCAATCTCAGCCTTACCACAGGATATGTACCCAAAGAGCAGTGTACAGCAACAGTGGTCCCTCTCCACAAAGGTGGTGCCTCAATGGATACTGCAAACTATCGCCCCAGAAGCCTGACTAGCTTGGTCTGCAAAGCTATGGAAAGGATCATCATGGACCTCAGAAATAAACATATTGGGGACCTACAGACACTGGATCCTACCCAGTTTGGATTTGTTAAGGGCAGATCCTGCCTCTTAAACCTGGTTGAGTAATTTGAAACAGTCACCAAGGCCATTGACGAGGGGAAGGTGGTCCAGACAGCCTACCTGGACATCACAAAAGCCTTCCATACAGTACCCCACTTGGTCATCATAGATAAGATCACCAGCTTCAATATAAACCCCTATGTCACTAGATGGGTTGCAAACTGGCTCAAGGACAGAACCCACATGGTCAGAAATGCTGGAGCCATGTCAGACCCCAAACCAGCTACAAGTGGCATCCCACAAGGCTCAGTCCTGGGACCTCCCTTGTTTTGTATATAATTCTCAGAGGTACAGGCCAACACAGAAGGACTGTTGGTGAACAAGTTTGCAGATGACTGCAAACTGGGCGCCATAATCGACCCTCCAGCTGACACAAGCATCCTACAAAAGGGCCTCATAGAAGCAGACAACTGGTGCCAGAGCCATGTCCTCAAGCTAAATGCAAAACAGTGTATAGTCCTCCCCTTTGTCAAAAACTAAGTGTCCACAAATTACCACATAGGTGGTAACCCATTAAGTATGGAAGAAGTGATGAGGGACCTGGGGACCCAAGCTGATAGCAATCTCTCATTCGATAACCACGTGGCCAAAGTGTTTAGAAAAACATTTCATATAGCCCACCTAATCATGAAGGTATTGACATCTACATCAGGGGAGGTCATCGTGCCTCTTAACTCATCCCTCATCAGGCCCATAATTGAGTACAATGCCCCTTGTGGGATGTACCTTATCAGACACCTGCAGCAGCTGGAAAGATCACAAAGGTACCTCACCAGGAGAATCAAAGGGCTCAAACACATGCCATTCGCTGCCCGGTTAAAGAAACTGCAGCTCCACTCAGTGGCATACCGCCTGCCCAGAGGCAATCTGTGTCTGATGTATAAAGCCATGTCCAACATGGAATCAATGGACATGCTGCACTTTGGAAAATCAGAATCCCATCAAGCTATGTGCTCAAGAGACCTGAACCTCAGGACTGAAATAAATAGGACATGCTGGAGGGACAGATTCATAACCCAGAGGCTTCCCCCACTCTTGAGTAAACCCCCACTTCAGGTTAGCCAGAGTACCTCACTGACTCTCTTCAAGAGGAATCTTGATGAGTGGATGGGAGATTGTAAGTTTACCCTGGGTATCACTTCTATGTCACTGTTAGACAGAGGCACAGTATACTAACCTTGAAAAATGTCATGGCAAACTCCACTTAAAATGTGTGTTGAAAGCCAAACACACTCGGGCTAGGATTATAAATGGCCTAGGGCAGATAGCCTAGTATGAACCTATGAACAGAATCACACACACCAACTAGTACAACTGTGGTCAATGTGGAGTAATGTTTGGCAATGTCCACCCAAGTTGGTGAATACACAGCAATGTCGGACAAGCCTGGTTTAAGTAGGCCATAGCTGAACAAAATGCAACATGCTCATAGTTGCCCAACTGGCCCTTAACCAGTCTGGTCTGCTCAGTATGAACATTTAAAGCAGTTATGGGACTCAAACCCATGATACTGTGCACCATAGTAAAAGTACTGAACCACTACACCATGACAGTATTGCGGTGTTCAGCCAGTATGAGATAATGTTGCCAAGTCTTTGCAAGCTATCACATGGAAACCCTGCAGGCACAGCATAATCCCTGTTGAGTTATGACACAAAGGAGTCTGGCAGTGAGAACACAACATGACTTCCAACACACACAGTATAAATGTCAATATTGGTCATGTTCACACACAAACAGAAATGTAGTGGACTACAGATAACAACATATGGAAAGGTCACACTGGGCATGCTCACACACTTGGATAAATGAGACATACGTCAGGCAACAAACCATTGAAAGCCTGAACTGGGCATGCTCACACACTTAGGCGATGTCTGAGTATAGCAGTCAGTCACACATATCTGGCAGTTGTATGTGTTAAGCCAGGAACCTCCCATGATCCAGCAATCCGCCCTGTGCACACAGTTAAATGACAACAGACACATATATTAATATACTGGAACCCTGTCATGATCAAACATGTTACGCAGATACACAAGTTGTTCATAGAAACTGGGAAAGCTACGGCAATAAAGATCTGCAAACAGTAGCAGCAACAAATATTGTGCATCCCGAACATAAACATAGGTGCAGAGGTCAATACTAGGCTGTCTGCCATAGGGAATTCATAAGACTAGGCAGAGTGTATTTGGCATCCACCTCCCCAGTAGAGTAGCCTACTTTGCCTCTGTAACGTAGGTCACAGAAGGCACCCTTTAAGGCTTGTTTGCTGTGCCTCTGTCAAGCAGGGACACAGTGGAGATCCCAGGGGTGAATTTGCAATTTCCCATCCATGCGGCTGTATTTTGCTGGAAGAGGGTTGGCGAGGGGCTATGTCTAACTTTAACTGGGATTCAATTCCAGTGTGAGGGGAGCCTCTGGGTAATGAATCTGTCCCTGCAGCATGTCCTATTCATTTTTGTGCTGAGGTTTAAGTCCCTGGAGTGTGTAGCTCTAAGGGTCTTGTATGTTATGAGGTGGAGCATGTCCATTACTTCTGGGTTTGAAATGGCTGCGTACGTCAGGCATAAATCACCTATGAGTAGGCATTAAGCAACTGAGTAGAGCTGGAGATCCTTTAGTTGAGCTGCATAGGACATCTGTGTGTAGCCCATGATCCTCTTGGGGAGGTACTGTTGTGTTCACTGTAGTTGCCACAGGTGTTGGGTAAGGTACACCCCAAAAGGGGCATTGTAGTCAAACATGGGCCTGATGAGTGACTAATAGAGGGCCACAATGACCTCCCATGATCAACATGCGAACACCCATGTGATAAGGAGGGCTATATAAAGTTTTTTGCAATGACTGTCAATGTGATTAGCAAAGGAGAGGTTATGATCTATGTGGGTCTGTGGGATATTGCTCTGTTATGTAGTAGCTTCCCCCTTCTGTTGTACAGCTTATATATGGCTGGGGTCAACCAGACAGGTCTCCTGTTTTGGAGGAGTCATGGTTTTATTTGGGATAGCATGATCAATGCATACCTGCAGGTGCTCATACAATGCATTTGTAAAGGATTCTGCAGATTGGGCTGTATTATCCTCCAGCATGGGGCCTTTGAAGTATTCCACCCCAGTCTTCACAAGTGCAAAGTCTGCTTTTGAGAAATTCTTTACAGTGATTTCCTTGCCTGGGGGTGGGGACGGGATATGCATATCCAGGGGAAAGTTGTTTATGGTCTGATCTTAACAATGATGGTTCTACCTCTGGTGTGGAACATAGAGTCCCCATGTTGGTGATGATCAGGTCCAATATGTATTCCCCCTTGTGGGTGTGGTGACTGGTTGTGCCATAGCATATAGATTCACAAATTGTAGTGGCTGTAGGGTGATGTTGTTGAGGGCCTGAGTAGTATCCCCAGTCAATATTTGTGTACCTGAAGTCAACCACTATAATGGTGTGAGTGAAGACCTGCATATCCTACACTGTTCCCAGGAAAGCCAAGTGTGATTACTGGGTATGGGGGGGTGGTCTGAACTACACACCAAACCAAAAGGCAGTTTTGCACAATGGTAGTTGTATATGTATGGCCTGTCATGCTTAGTGCAGTGGTACCAACCCAGAGGTGTGTGTATCTGTGATTTATATGGATACACCCCCTACTTGTGTTGTGTGTTACAAGTCCTGTGGTCACGAAGCATGCTATAGAACATAACCTGGCAGTGCCAGTGTGTATATGTGACTCTGAACTAGGCGTCTGTTAATGCACAGATATTGTTATCCCCCATATTGAGGGATAGTTAAAGATGTACATTCTTCTTTGGAAAGACTGATGATGTCAGCACCCTATAAATACAGCAGGAGAAGGAAAATCATCCAGTAATGCAAATAGCGCGCTGTGCTAATGCATCGATTTCAAGTATCATAACATAGTTAGGTAGGGGTTTGAATCCTGTAAACGCTGTGTGTGTGGGGGGGGGGACTGTATGTATGCAATTCTCTGTGAAAGGAATGGCCATTTTGAAGACTGGGATAACACACTAAAAGATGTACATTTGTCTTTGGAAAGACTGATGATGTCAGCACCCTATAAATACAGCGGGAGAAGGGCAATCATCCAGTAATGCGAATAGCACGCTGTGCTAATGCATCTCTCTCAAGTATCATAACATAGTTAGGTAGGGGTTTGAATCCTACAAATGCCATGTGTGCGTTTTTCACACAGTTTGTCAATGTGTTGTGTGTTTTGCTTTTATTATTGTATGACATATTATTATAACAGTAATTTCAATGCACACATCAGGTATGTGTGTGCCACATGCAGATATGTACCTGTGACCTTTAATAGTTCCTCTGTGTGAAGCCTGCCCCATATGAATACAGTTGTTACCTTTGCCAGCATGTGCCGCAGCTTACCAGACCTTAGGCCATACATGTATGTTGGTGACAATGCAGTCTACTGCAGTGATCTGTGTCCTAGGCCAACTATGTGACACACACCCATGAAAGCTTTTATAGATTAATGTGGATGAGGGTTCATGTCTGGAGTATATGTCAGACATGTTAAAACACAGCAAAGTCTGTGAGTGATGGACACCCAGTGTAGGTGTATGGCAACTGTTGCTGATATGCATACAGACACCTTTTTGCTTAGGTGATATACCGAGGGACTGAAATGTGAATATCACAGGAAAGACAAGATAACACTTGTCCACGTGTACACACCATTACCCGTTCTACATAATGGGTGCTACCATCTACATGGTACTGTTGGAATATTGTGTTAACTACATGCCGATGCCAATGCCACAGTTGTGTTACAGCAATACAGCATGGCTTGGACAACAGATATCTGTCCGTATGATACCCTTGTGGTGGTTAGATATGTCATGTGTAGAATGCATTGTAGGCCACTGTATGCATTTGCAGTCATGGATGGACATATCCGTAGTGTGTTGGCATGTATGTGAGACTGCTATATGCCAAACAGTATTGTTCCCAGGGATGTGTAGGGGTCAGTAAGAATGGCTACTGGTATAGTGTAGTACTGCAGGGATATCACTGACACCTGGTTCCTACATCTGTGAATCAGTTGAGGAGACACCATGTAATGATCACTGAATGTCAGGCTATGTAAGCTGTGTATACTACCAGAATGCAGACCATTGACATTTGGAAACCGTATCACCCACAGCATACTGTCAAACCATGTCATGTTCCATGCTAACCATGTTCACAAATGTACACCTGCAATGCAGTGCTGCAAACATCACACATGTACTGTCCACACCCCAACACATGCAGGCGCAGGTACACACAACAGCGATGTGGCACATGTGCAGACAGTACACTTTGGGAATTATCACTGGTGTATACAAAACTGCAATGACAAACATAGGTAATGCATCATCAAATATACCCACAACAATATCATTACACTGTACTGTTAACAACATGATAATATTACTACAGTGCTATGTAGTCACCCTGTGCATCAGCACCATGCTACCCTGTTCCTGCATCAATGTTACAGATGCCAGGTGGTGGCACAGTTTCATCATATGCACAGGGTGTGTACTTGGTTTGCCAGAGTCTGCCATTGACACATCCAATTGACATGTATGTGTGTGTATGTGTTAGTGAGGGACAACAGTACAACATGGGGCAATGTTGCTGCAATGTGTGTGTGTATGTGTTAGCCCTAGGTGTTAGCATTATGTGTGTGTATGTGGCTGCCATATACAGGTGTTTGTGGACATCCACAGACTGTACCTGCCAGATCATACATATCACTGTCTCTGGCCACAGACATGGTACCTGTGCCTGGCAGGGGTGCTATAGACAGTATCAGGTACTAAGCCAGACTGGGTACTGTCATCAGAAGCAGTGGGTTGTTGACTGGACACATGTCCCTGCTGGGACTGTCCAGAGCCACGTGCACGTGGTCTTCTCGGACGGTCTAATGACAGCACAGACTCAGCATTGCTGGGGCTGGTACTGGCACTATGGAAGTGGCTGCGGGTTTGTTGTTGTCCACGACGACTGCCAGCTGATAATGTTGCTGACATACATCCACGTCAACGCCTCAACCGTCCTGCACTCTCCTGGCTTCTGGACATGTAATTGTGGAAGAGATCTAATGTGTCCCCCCAACGTCTATCGATGACCTCGCTGATGTTACGGATGGCAGACGCAATGTCACGCATAGTGTCATTCATAGCGGTGCGATGTGCTCTAAGCTCCCTCAGACCCTGTCTGGTGTAACGTTCCATACGTGCCTGTGCCTGCATTACAGCCCGGAACATAGCTGAGGTTGAAAGACCTCTGTGGGCACGTCTGACAAGGGCAGTACGACCACGGATGCTCCCACGAGAACCCCTGGACATCTGACTGTGTGGTACCATGTCAGGAATCTGGCCATGGCTGCTGTGAGGGGATGCATGTGCCAATGATACCACACTACCCTGGTCAATGCCCACTGTATGCTGTCCCCCAGCTAAGGACATTGGTGACAATGGATGTATCGGCAGGATGACTGTGCGCATTGATGGGATTGACTGCTGTGTAGTGTCAATTGGCTGACCAACGACAGAGCCTGTCACACCTCCCTGTGCCATTACACATGTATCATCATAATCATTATCCCCAGCAGTGGCTTCAGGTTCCCTGCTGCACTCCACCAGAGCAACATCAGAACCTGTGAGAGGAAGATAGGAAACACAGTTTACAAATGTGCACATGATATCAGCACACAGGCACACATGCACACATGCACACATACACACATGCACACATTCGCACATGCACACATGCACACAAGCATACAAGCGCACATGCACACAGGCGCACATGCACACATGCACACAGATGGACATGCACCCATGCACACAGGTGCACATGCACACGGGCGCACATGCACACATGCACACAGGCACACATGCACATGGGCGCACAAGCACACAGGCGCACAAGCACACAGGCACACAAGCACACAGTACAGCAGATACAAACACAGACACACCTGCAATCCAACACATACACAATACTGTTTTAGGGTGGGTACAGTATCACAAGGAAAAACATCACTGCACACGTGTCAGCATGCAGATTATGTGTTGCACAGGAACATGCAGTGCAAGTGTAGACAGCCCTTGTTAATAACAGTATACAATGTTGCGAGTGTTACAAGCTGTGGGTGCATATATTTGCACACACACACACACACACACACACACACACACACACACACACACACACACACACACACACACACACAACACATGACGGTGCTACGCAATGACTGCTATGTGTACTTTTGTGGTCAGCGGAACTGGATGTGATGTAGTAATGTGAGCCATGATCAACATGCTTCTTGTGGTCAGTCAACAATAATAATGTGTGCCAGACAGGCAGCTAGCATGCTGTACCTGACATGCAGTAACATGACTACATCCACAATTACACAGTCACTTGTTACATGGGTTTGTAAGGTGGCCAATAGTGAGCATTGCCTAGCATGAATGTATTATTTGTTCAAGACTGTTGCACAAAGACATGATAGGCCTCTACCCCTCAGGTATATTATGTGTGCTGCATAGATGA